>NC_059297.1:663079-665579 GCF_017591435.1 Portunus trituberculatus | reverse complement strand
AGAATATTGTTACTTTGAATTTGGCGAACGCATTCACACATGTCCAGCACAGTACAGTGTTTTGACTCTCCGTGTCAGTGAAATTACCCACAAGAATGCATAATTAACTACCTACTTAAAGAGAAGCAAACTCTCCTACACTTTCTCTTTCCTTCCACGCCTCATGCACTACTTCCTTTTCTTCAGTTTAAGCTCAGCCTCTTCCTCCTCACCGAAAATTATGAAAATAATTTCTAATTCAACGTCTAAAAACTCTATCGTCTTGGAAATCACTGACCTCTGGCAGTACAAATGTGTGTGAACATACGTCACTAAAGCATCACAGATTTCACTGCCGCTGAACTGGAACGCCACTGATACGTCCCTGAGTATTCTTCATGTTGAGTTTCCCTACATCAGAATTATATAATGTTGTTAGCGGAAAGCATTCAACAGGTATGAAGATGGCAAGTTCAAACCTACCACATCACATGACTAAAAAAGTAAGGAAGGAATGAATTGCACAGAATTATAGCCATGTTTTCTGCCTCACAAACCCAACAACTTTTTCCTCCTGCCACGGTAGAGGTGTTTACAGCAGCACGGGGAGAGAGAGAGAGAGAGAGAGAGAGAGAGAGAGAGAGAGAGAGAGAGAGAGAGAGAGAGAGAGAGGGGAGGGGGGTGGGGGACCTGTCGTAAACCAATGCAAGGCTGCTCTGACGGTACCTCCGCTCCCACGTCTTACTCCTGACGCCTTACTGCCCCACCCACCCACCAACCCACCACAGCTCCATCACCGTCTCCGCGTCGCAAATGGAATGGTGCTGCCTCGCTTCGCTGCTACTTGGGGCGAGATGAGAAAACACCAGAAAAGGGTCCACACGGAGGTACTGCGCCACAAAAGACGTGCAAGGTGCTGGGTGACGGAGTAGAGCAGTGATAGAGAGCCCGCAAAGGGTAAGTAAGAGAGCTGTTTTGTCTCAGCGCTTCGCCTCTCCTCATACAATCCTGTCCCTCCTCAATCCACACGCCTACGAACGCTGGTAATAAATGTATGCTAATAACAATTGTTCTTCTTCTGGTTGCAAATTGTAGTAACAGCTCAACGAATTCCTTCCTCCTCAACGAGTGATATTGTTATTGTAGGTAGTGGTGGTAGTGGTGGTGGTGGTGGTGGAAGTGGTGATGGTGATGTTGGTTTTTCGGTAGTAGTGATAATATTCTGTTTTTTTTTTTCGTGATGGTAGTGGTAATGCTTTAGGTGATTGTGGTGGTGGTGGTGGTATTTTGATGGTAATAATAGCGGTAATATTTTTCATGAAAAAGGTAATGGTAATGTTTTAGGTGATAGTGGTGGTGGTGGTGGTGGTGGTGGTGGTGGTGGTGAAGATAGTAGTTGTGGTGGTGGTGGTGGTGGTGGATGTCATCTTCCCCCTTTTAGCAACAGTAACGAAGCTTATCAAAACAAAATCTAATATGGCGATGCAGCGATGACAAAAGAGACATCATTGTGACGACTGTTTCCTCTCTACTACTGTTAAAAAAAATAACTTCTCTTTAACTAGTCCTTCAGTTCTCCTCTCCACAGCACAGAATAGCCACCTCGCCCACAACCCTATTTTCTTTTCTCCCTCAGCCATCCTACACTTGACACTCACTTTTCCAGCGCCGAAATTTTCCTGCACGTGACATTTCGCTTCTTCTGACTGTCCTATGTAAGGGACTTTTTCGACTGCCAATTGTAGGAAAAACACTTGACAACTTTTTATTTACGGTATCATATCCAAAAAATTTTCCTCAACGCCTGACACAAACGTAGCAAGTGGAAGCTGTCTTTTTTTTTTCATGGAAGGAGAGTCGGTGGTGGTGGAGCTTGACCGGGCATCAGATTAGGTAAGAGGGAGGAGAAGTGACAGGATGGGAAGCTGGTGAGAAGGGAACGGGAGTGGTTGGAAGGAGAGATGGGGTTAGAGAAAGCGATTTGCAGAAATTGGTGATGAAGTGGAGTCCAGAGGTGTTAGGAGAGCGTGGCACGGCTGGGGGTCTAAGTGAATGAGACTGTCAGGTAGAGGACTAGAGAGAAAAGAAGTTTCATATTAAAACATGTTGTAGTATCATTAAAATTCAGTGTTCGTCCTTACTTTCCTACTTATCTTACTTTATAATGCAGATTAGATTATGTAACTTATCATGAATAACGTCTTCGGAGTTTGGATGTGCTGTTTCTTATCCCTCTATTTTTTGATGTTCTTGAGGAACCGTTATCAAATCTCCTTACAGCACTATCATTCATCATTCCCCTATAATACTTCTCATTTGTGAATATTCAATTTTTTATAAAGACGAGACTCATGTCCAATAAACACAGAAATTTAGTTTGAGAGTGATTCTGAAGTCATCGCCAGATAGTGAAAAACTCAAATGATACAAGAGTGTGTGCAAGAGAGTAAGTCATCATTACGCACATACACAGAACAGCCAGCTTTGGATTGAAAGTGAAAATAGAGAAAGTAGCAGGGAA
>NC_059297.1:643079-658079 GCF_017591435.1 Portunus trituberculatus | reverse complement strand
ATATATATATATATATATATATATATATATATATATATATATATATATATATATATATATATATATATATATATATATATATATATATATATATATATATATATATATATATATATATATATATATCTATATATCTCTCTCTCTCTCTCTCTCTCTCTCTCTCTCTTAGTTAGCAAACACAAATACGAACAGACATAGTATACTGTCAAGAAGCTTCATCTGCAGGAGAAAAAGAAAACTTATTTCAGTCAGCTCTTTCCTCTGCCTCTTCCCTCTTCCTGCTCTCTCTCTTCTTGTGCTAAGAGTCCTTATCTGTACTTTTAAATGGAAGGCGCTCCAACTTCTTTTTCGCTTTCTTTGTCAAAGTACTAAACTGTGTGAGACTAGGGACAGATGGAGAGAAGAGGGAAGAAACATTAGGACACAAGGGGAAAAACAGACAGACTTGTAAGAATGAGATACGACATAATACGTAGTACAGACCTATACTCGTATCTACTGAATGTATATACGAGGCTAACATCGCAGTGAAATAAGGATAACAAAGAACACACACACACACACACACACACACACACACACACACACACACACACACACACACACACACACACACACACACACACACACACACACACACAAGTACAAAAAAGACAAAGAAAAAAAAAAACTACACACTGACTGAAACAAAGATGCAAAATAAAAGAAAAAAAGTAAACTGAGTATAGAAGACAACATAACTGATCGCAATACGGAGATTAATAAAGGAAAACAATACACACAAAATTAGAGGCGAAGAAAGATACGAAATATAACTAGAGCCAAGAGGATATGAAGGGAGGACCGTGAAAATATGGTGAGGAGAGATGACTTGTTTCAATAGGGAGAGTAATGAAGGACAAGGAGGAGGAGGAGGAAGAGGAGGAGGAGGAGGAGGAGGAGGAGGAGGAGGAGGAGGAGGAGGAGGAGGAGGAGGAGGAGGAGGAGGAGGAGGAGGAGGAGGAGGAGGAGGAGGAGGAGGAGGAGGAGGAAGAGGAGGAGGAGGAAGCGAAAGAGGGATATTATGAGATGAAATATACCTAGGAATAAGAAGACGAGTTTTGGTGTTGACGTGAAAGAGGATTTAATCTCTAACGAAGACAAGCGGAGAGGAACGAAGAAAATTTTATGACGCATAAACCTTTAAAGCATTTTGAAGATCCATTATACAGAGAGAGAGAGAGAGAGAGAGAGAGAGAGAGAGAGAGAGAGAGAGAGAGAGAGAGAGAGAGAGAGAGAGATAATGCCTCAAAGCTGCAAGACGCTTACATACGCAAAAAAAGGCAATAAAAGAGGAATTCCAAATAACAGAAGCCAATTTCCCTCTTGACGTGGCTTGATGCTTTCCTCGTACAAGAATGTAATTAGTACGGAAAGAGAAAGAAAAAGAAAAGAGAAAGGCTGACTAGTTGGAGAGTTTAGGAATAGAGAGGTAAAGAAATTAAGTCGTTGATTAACTCTGCATCAAGGAGATAGACGGGGAAGGAGTCAGAATGTAAAGCTATAACAGTCCAGTGCAATGAGGGAGCGGAGCAGGATAAAGTGGAAGGATAAAGCAGACAGCCAGTTGGTAAATTTAGTAATGCAAGGACCGTGAGAGCAACATAAAAAATATTAAAAGGCGATACTGCAGCGAGCCAGAGAGAGAGAGAGAGAGAGAGAGAGAGAGAGAGAGAGAGAGAGAGAGAGAGAGAGAGAGAGAGAGAGAGAGAGAGAGAGAGAGAGAGAGAGAGAGAGAGAGAGAGAGAGAGAGATTACGAAAATGAGTTAAAACAGAAACCTGAAGAGACTGTAGAAGCTTTTGGGTTATATCCTGCTATTCTGCCACTATAAAGTGCTACGTGGATGCTGCGCCGTGACATGAGATGCATAAAGGAACGCTGGTGAACACGATAAAGCAACAGAAACTCCATCACATCTCTTAGACATTACGAGGCTGCTTGTGATAAGTTACCTGCACACTACCAAATTTAAAGTAAGAAAGTTAAAACAAAGCCTCTCTCTCGCCCATTGCTCGCTCAAGCCATGGGTGACAAAAAGACGAGAAAGATCATAAAGCAAAAGAAATTGATACGTTACATTTTCTAAAAGGAGAGATGATAACTGTCACTGATTCAGCAACAATTCCGACAGATCTTTAGCAGCAACCACACAAAAGCTAAAATTCATTGTAACTCAGGAAATTTTGAATAGCAAACAAGGTCAAATAAGACTTATTCATTCTTTGTGTATTATCTCCACCACAATCCTAGTCACTTATCCTACTAATGCTATAATTTGAATGTTGCCTCTTCAATACTGGGAAACATTTTTACCTTGAGATCCGTGTACGATTAGACTATTTTATTGACATTAGGAACGATCTATGGAAGTCAGAAAATTAATGGCCACAGTCTTCACTATTTTAATCCCCCACATGAGTTTCTGAAGCTGTATAGAATTACCAACCTGTAAGCAGAATAATTATGAAAGCGTGGCATGGTGCTGAAGGAGTTAAGCTTATTATCTCGAATTATGAAGAAAAAATTGACTTAAAGCGTTCTTGAAAGCTACAACTATTATACTAAATACCACACTAAAGACTAGACAGTTCCAGATTTTACTCAGATAACTACAGAAATGTTTAACTGTTTGGTAAGAAATTTTAATAGAAATCTTCACAATTTTATGCTTGTTTTATGATATCTTATGTTTAATTGTTTAGTAAGAATCTCTAATAGTTATCTTCACAATCTTATATCTTTGTTTGTGGTCTGATATACTAAGGGGGGGTGAAGGATGAGGGATTCGCTGCCTTTCACTCTGGATTATCACTTTGCCGGGAAATACTGAGGCAGGTGGTACGGATTGCGGCGTTTATAGATGATGATTAATGAGAGAAAGTGTGAAAGTCCACCGTAAAAGTTTTAGTAGAGGACACACGGGAAGAAAATTAGTGCAGGATGGAGTTTATATTTTTACTCTCTCTCTCTCTCTCTCTCTCTCTCTCTCTCTCTCTCTCTCTCTCTCTCTCTCTCTCATCTTCCTCACCTTTTTACCGCTTTCATATATTTCCTTCACATTTCTTCTCCTACTGACTCCTTTTGTGTTCATTTGTCCTTTTCTCCTTTCTCCTTTCCCTTCTCTTGTCTTTCCTTCCCTTCCCTCTCCTACTGATCCATTTATACTCATCTCCCCTTCTCTCTTTTTCTTTCCTTTCCATTTTCTTCCTCTCTCTTCCTTACTCTTCCCTACTCTTCCTTTCACCTCTTCTTCCTCCATAACCCCTTCCCTTTCTCCTCTGGTCTAGCCTCATCACAACCACAACACATTTTCTTTAAGACAATTACACAACCCTAACATTAGCAGGTAAAAAGGAACAAGACACAGCCGGAGGAGAACAGTTTCATTAGCTCTAAAATCCTCGGGAGTAGAAAGTTAGTAGGAGTCTTAAGTTAGTGGTACGGTACTTTAATTAAAACTTCCGTGTAAATAAAACAAATACCTTTAACTTCCATACATCCAGCGTGGGAGGAAGTACTACAACCAGCAAGGCCTAGCTAGCTATATACTAATTCTTAGGCGTCTTCTTCTCCTCCTCCTCGCTGATGTAATTATATAAGTACAGAGCCCTCCAGGTACTTGATTAAGAAGCATTAGCCATTAAACAAACTTCCAAGTACATTACATACACTACTCATGCTTCTTACTGCTCTTACTGTCTTTTTCTTGACGTGTGAGTGTGTTCATGTGTGAAAAGATTCTAAATGAAGAAAGATAAAAAAAATGTCCATAAAACGTCATTCAATGCTGCTCCCCAATAAATGTTAGATCGTTTTGTCTTTTTAGGTTAGTTAATTTAGTTTCGTGGGTGTCTGGATGTTTCTCTTTCGAAATTGTTAAAGTTATAGGAAGGAGAGAGAGAGAGAGAGAGAGAGAGAGAGAGAGAGAGAGAGAGAGAGAGAGAGAGAGAGAGAGAGAGAGAGAGAGAGAGAGAGAGAGAGAGAGAGAGAGAGAGAGAGAGAGAGAGAGAGAGAGAGAGAGAGAGAGAGAGAGAGAGAGAGAGAGAGAGAGTTATCTTGATACCCCTCTTCCAGAAAAAAAAAGTAGCTGAAGTCATAGGATGAGGAAAAAACACAAACAAACAGGGAGTTCCAGAGTTTATCAATGGAGGAGATGAACCAGACAATGGAGATCAAGATACACACAAAACTCCTGTATCCTGCCTGCCACGGGGAAGCCTCACACGCATGAAGACAATGAATTTAGCAGAATCTTCCAGCTCATTACTCTACCCAGGAAGATCAGCGAAAACCAAGATAGAAAACAGACTGTCGTGCGTTATGTCAGGGGCTAGTCTTACAAGGGTGGCCAGAGCACAGGACATTTGCATGCAGAACTCGGAAGCGCGAAATGCAGAACATTAATCAGCAGGAAAAGCTAACGCCGGACACGCTATCACTTAAAAGAGAAGCAGGATGGAGTGAGTGGAGCGTGAATTATGAAACACTGAAAGAGAAGACATGCAAATGGCATAATCGTTGAACTAATGGCGAGTCGTAATTTCCTTCTACTATCCTGACAAAACCTCTGATGGCTGTAGCTCAAAGGGTCGCTTCATTATAGAGACGTTCTGGTGAGTGGGTTGACTTTACACCAAGGTTTAAACCCTTCAGTACCATTACGCGTTTCCATATCCATTCTGCTTATCATTTGGTGATTTTATACAGCTTCAGAAACTTAAGGGGTGAATAAAATAGTGAAGACTGTGGCCATTAATCTTCTGACCTCCATAGACCCTTCCTAATGTCAATAAAATGGTTTAATCGTACACAAAGCTCAAGATAAATATGTATTCCACTACTAAAGGGATCAAAAGAAAAGGAAAAAAATACATGCAATACCGTAACAATACTAGACGTTTCATCATATAAGAGAATAGAAAACAAAAAATCAGGGAAATATCGTGAAAAATACTAATCTTAAATAAAAAAAAAAAATGAGACAGTAATCTGAGAAGCATCTGTAGAACAAATCTGTATCAAGGACAGACTTATGTATTTCCATTCCGCTCCATATTCTTTTCAAAGTAGCAATTTCCGGTGTAACTTTAGTAAGTATCCCTAAGTTTCCGGTTCACTTTACATAACTGTCAAGCTCCAGGGACTCCCACGCTCCCTCACACGCCTCCTAAGGGACACCAACCCCGTCACGCTCATCACCAAAAGGGTGTGTGGATGGTTTCCCTTCCTGTACACTAAGAGGAAGATTTGTAGTTTCCTTTCTTATACATGTTTTTAGGTATAAGCCGAAACTTTATTCCCTTCAATAATGAGTCGCATTTTTTAAGATGATTTTTGGGTATGATTAGATAATTTTATATGCATTAGGAAGGATCTATGGAGGTCAATAGATTAATGGCCAGAGTTTTACTATTTTGATCCTCACATAAGTTTTTGAAGCTGTCTAAAATCACCAAATAATGATCGGAATGAATAGGAAAACGCTGTATGGTACTGAAAGGATGAATTGTATTTCATCTATTTTTTTTGCGACTCATTCATGTAAATAATAAAAATACAATAAACAATAATAATAAAAACAATAATGATAATAATAATGGTAATGGTCCTTCTTTGTCTATCAATTTTGTGTGTTTTTTCATCTACTTCTTTCTATCTTCGTCTATCTGTGTTTACGAGTTTAATATACAAGTTTCCGGTCTACTTGTCAGTGCATCTATATCCTTCTCATTTCTACGTGTTCATTCATCTGTCTACCATTCTCTGTCTGTTTATTTGCGTGTTCCCCTCTTTGTCTGTCTTCTCATCCATTCACATCTCTGTCTGTTTCTATCTGCTTATCATGCCTGTTTTCTTCATCGGTACTTTGGCTCTCCTTTCTTACTTTGTCTACCATTCTCCGTCTGTCTGTTACATGTTCCTCTCTTTTTCTGTCTTCTCATCCATTTACATCTCCGTTTGTCTGTTTGTATCTGTCTATCATGACTGTTTTCTGTGTCCATACTTTGGTTTCCCTTTCTAATAGATCTGTTTACTTTTTGACATCGTCTCAGCCCATCCATTTCCTTCTCCTCTCTTCCTATCTAATTGCATTACCTATATTCCTCTTTTTTCATACTCTTAACTGGCTATGCCCATAGAAGGAAGAAAAAACCCGCTCCGTTGCCTCATCTCCGGTCAACAGCGGCCTTTCCTTCTAGACTCTTCAGGAGGCATTGAATGGGGGCATCATTCTACTGATAGCCCATAGCTGGCTCGGCTTTGTGGGAAGACGACTTCAATTTTTTTTTTTTGGCATAGTTGTTATTCTGTTCACCTCCAAAAATGACCATAATAATAATGACGATGACGGCTGATTCGAAGAATGAGAAGAGGAAGCAGAGAAAGAAGAGCTGAAGGAATCAAGAGGAAAAAAAATAATTGTGTGAATTAGTCGCAACTGGATAAAAGACGAGTATTAGTGATCTTGGATTAAGAAAATAACACTCAGCCATCTTATTTCGAGACAATGACTATCTATTGGTGGATAAATATATAATTTTTTTTTTCAAGATCTTGGTCTACACAATAAAAAAATCAACAGTGAAAGGAAAGAGCTGAATTAATCTAAATCAAATCAGTCTTCACATAACCTTATCTAGCACAGCCATCGGAAGAAAACGCCAGTGTAATTCCTCCAGTATTCCAAGACAGCTTTAACCCCTTCTGTGCTATGACGCATTTTCGTATTCATTCTGATAACTATTTTGGTGATTTTATACAGCTTCAGAAACTTATGTGGGGGATTAGAATAGTGAGCATTTTGGCCATTAATCTTCTGACCTCTATAGACGTTTTCTAATGTTGATAAAATGGTCTAATCGTGCACAAATCTCAAAGTAAAAAATGTGTTTCAGTACTGAAGGGGTTAAGATGACACTAGAGACATAAGATTGAGAACAAAATAACTGTTCGTAAGAATCAGGAAGAATCAACGAGGAAACGGTAAGAAAAATAACAGACTGAAGAGTAAAGAATGTTTTGAGATGACACCAAGGACCCGAGCTTGAGAGATGGTCTTTTCTTTTCCACTGGAAGGACAAAGGGTCAGGGAGGGGCGTGAGGACGCGGACCCGTCGTACTGGAGACGAGCGGGGCGGCCCGGGGAGACCTCTGCTTTCAGCACCTCATGGGCCAGTGGTTTTGACACTTGGCAAATAAATTTTAACCTTTTTTTGATACTGGGACGACTTTTTGATCTTCATATTTGTGTACGATTAGACCATTTTATTGACATTAGGAAGGGTCGTTGAGGTCAGACGACTAATGGTCACAATCTTCACTATTTTAATCCCCCACATAAGTTTCTGAAACTGTATAAAATCACCAGATAGTAAGAAGAATGAAAGGGTTAAACCTAAACCTAAACGATCCTTTCCTGTTATTGCTTTAAATTTTCTTAATGATCCTGGTGCATTAGTCAACCATTTACTTTGTTTTGTACTAAGAGAAAAAAATCTATTAGCGTTTAAAACGTTGGTGACCTAGAAAACCTTCTTGAACTCCGCCTGCAGCAAACACCTGCGAACACCATCGTCAGGAGGTACACCGTTGCCTCCTCGCTAATCGCACCGCAGCGCTTGGCAGGAATCGCATCTAATGCAACTCCTCCACTTACCGTCGAGGCAACGAGTGTGCAGCGCTGGCAGGGACGGGAAGGGTGCGCTGGGAGAAGCGAGATTGTGAAGTGAGAATGACCCGCGCGTTAAATGAGGCGAGACAGCACAAGCGGCGGGGCGTGGGCAGGTGGTGGTCTGAGGCTGGCTAGAGGCAAAAAGCAAAGGGCCCAGTTCAGAATTTCTTTATCATATTATCAGTGGCTTTTTATTCCTTTTTACTGTCATGGAGTCAATTCTATACAGCTGATTAAATATATGTTCCATGTTATATACCATTTGTTACAAGGAAATATCAGGCTGTATCCATATATCAAGACTTGTGTTGTATCATCCACGAAATAATTAGTATAGTAATCTTTCTAAACACAATGTATCAGTACTTTCCATTGTCGTGTGTTGGGTTTATCACTTCGTATGTATTAATTTCGTTTAATATTTTCTCAGTTCCCGTAGCAAACCAACTTTCAATCATTCAGCAGTGATATATTTTGTTTGGTTTGGTTCATTTTTACCATACAGCTTCCTTAGATCAACGTGATTACCAGGTAAGGTAATTAGACATTATCCATTGCTAGTATGAACCACTCTAGTATAATCTCCATTCGCTGCCATCGATGCACCTTATTTCGGCTTCAGCCAGACTTCCTTTCCTTCACAGTGTCTTCGTGGACCAAATCTCGCGCACACTCAGCAAAGCCCGCCACGTGCCAGCCAATACCGTGTGAAATATCTACTTCCCGCACTAAGCTGCCCTTGGACTACTGCAATGATACCAGAATTTTAACTGGCGACATGACTATCAATTAACTGTTTTTTTTCAATATTACCTCGAGAATTTCAGTAAAGTATTACTATGTTATGTTCTTGTTTTAATCCACTCAGGCAGTGTGTGTGTGTGTGTGTGTGTGTGTGTGTGTGTGTGTGTTTCACTGTTAGATCTGTTTGTTTGATCTGCTGCAGTCTCTGACGAGACAGCCAGACGTTACCCTACGGAACGAGCTCAGAGCTCATTATTTCCGATCTTCGGATAGGCCTGAGACCAGGCACACATCACACACCGGGACAAGGTCACAACTCCTCGATTTACATCCCGTACCTACTCACTGCTAGGTGAACAGGGGCTACACGTGAAAGGAGACACACCCAAATATCTCCACCCGGCCGGGGAATCGAACCCCGGTCCTCTGGCTTGTGAAGCCAACGCTCTAACCACTGAGCTACCGTGTGTGTGTGTGTGTGTGTGTGTGATTCACCTCGGTCGTCTGCTGGTCACCCCAGCCAGTCTTCCCCATTACGGAGCGAGCTCAGAGCTCATAGACCGATCTTTGGGTAGGACTGAGACCACAATAACGAGATTATTCCAGACGAAGTGGAAGAAGTGACGACACCGACCGAGTAGAAAGGCGAAAAGAAGAGAAAAAAGTCAGACATTTTGTTCAGGCCGACATTTTACGTTATATTTCATTTTTACTTTTATCTTTCCTTTCGTTGTTTGTTTTCTTCCCTATTAATCTATTCTCACACTCCACACACCGGAAAAGCGAGGCCACAACCCCTCGAGTTACATCCCGTATCTATTTACTGCTAGGTGAACAGTGGCTACACATTAAGAGGCTTGCCCATTTGCCTCGCCGCGCCGGGACTCGAACCCGGGCCTCTCGATTGTGAGTCGAGCGTGCTAACCACTACACTACACGGTGTGTGTGTGTGTGTGTGTGTGTGTGTGTGTGTGTGTGTGTGTGTGTGTGGTGTGTGTGTGTGTGTGTGTGTGTGTGTGTGTGTGTGTGTGTGTGTGTGTGTGTGTGCGGAGGGAGGGGAAGAGAGTCGGGGCCATGCGGGGAAAGATAACGAGAAAGATTAATCTGTGTTTCGTTTTTTTTTCTTTTCTTTTTTTAGATGGATGTGACAACGCTACACTCGTCTCTATTCCTGTATGACCTTTTCTATTCAGCCTAATAAAACATTTTTAAAGAAGGTTTCTATTGATGATTCATAAATACCACTACTACTATAAGAAAATAACAAATAACGTACGTATACTATAGCATACATCCCCTCCTCCTACGGTCTCGCTGTGTAAAGCTTTCTTCTTTCTCTCATCCCTACTCTGTCCAACTCCCTAATGCAAGAGAGTACTCTGTCATTCATACCTTTTCCCTAGTAAACTCTGGAACTCTCTGTCTGCTTCTGTATTTCCAACTTCCTATGACTTGACTTAATTTAAGAGGAAGGTTTCAAGACATTTACTTTGGCTAACTCTCTCGGGACTGCAAAGGGACTGACAAATAAGTGGGTTTCTTTTTATTTCAATTTTATGTTGCCCTTGCCCATCTTTCCCCTCTTTCACAAAAACAGGTATGTACTTCAGAGCAACTACATAAAAGTAAAGGGAAGATCCAAGACAACAGCTGACTCCACCAATCCGAAGCCCGGCCACGGATGACGGGAGGGCTGGAAATGAACCGAGTGATAGAAAATTTGATAGACTATGATCGGATTACAAGTTTCCCGAGAATTGCTAAATAGTGTAAGTCATTTCTCCCTCAATGAGTCGATGGAAATGCGTCTCACATGATTAGCTGGAGATCCTATACGGACTAATCTCTGTGTGTCTCTGTGCTCATAACAACGCAGTGTAATCTAGTGGAGAGAAACGTGAAGTGCGCAACATTATAACCTTCAGCAGCACTTAAACATTATCCCTAAAAATACTGAAAGTCGAGAAGCCTAGAAAAATAACAAATAAAAGGCTGGGGGTATTTGAATATTAAGCTGATGATGAAAGGTGGAAAAATATGCACTGTGTTGAATTTATATAAAAAAAGATGGAAAGAGTTTGATATCACAATTTCCTAGGTCAAGGCCAGCAGGGGGAGAAAGAGCGATGAGAAAGCATTAATGGTATAATGGAAGGAACAAAATATTGGAGGGAAATAACTTGACCGAAAGATGAACTAACGAGATTATTCCAGACGAAGGGGAAGAAGTGACGACACCGACCGAGTAGAAAGGCGAAAAGAAGAGAAAAGAAGTCAGACATTTTGTTCAGACCGACATTTTACGTTATATTTCATTTTTACTTTTATCTTTCCTTTCGTTGTTTGTTTCCTTCCCTATTCATCTATTCTTCCCAATGACCGGACTCCTCCGACATGGAAAAGAAAAAAATAATCCCATTGATGACGTAACAGCAATCATCCGAAACCAGGGCTTTATGAGTCATATAAAAGAAACACGGCAGTGATTCAAGACTGACTGACCGATTGTATTGATAGGGTCACAACAACGGGGTCATGAGTCGCCTAGAACACTACACGATGCTTGGTATTTGAAATCCTTTTGAATAATAAAAAAAAATAGTAAACAAATGAAGAATATTAATTTGTCTCCGTGTCCGAGATCTGACTGTCTTCAGGTTGTTTCTCACTGCGTCAGTGTTGAATCTCTTGCTGTCTTCTACCGCTATTTTCATGCTAACTGCTCTTCTGATCTTGCTAACTACATGCTTCCTCTCCTCCTGAGGCCTCGCTCCACAAGACTTTCTTCCTTCGCTCATCTCTATTCTCTCCATCTTTGTATTGCAAGAGTTAATCACCATACTCAATCATTTATCCTTACTCTGGTAAATCCTAGAGCTTCCTACCTGCTTCAGTATTCCTTCTTTCGTATGACTTGAACACTCTCAAAAGAAAGGTTTCAAGACTGATCCTGTTTATTTTTCTACTTTATCATTCCGATTAACATTTTATATAAACTGTTAATACTGTATCTTTTTGTATTGTTCTTTTCTTGCCCTCGTCCAGTGGCAGTCTTACATAAAAAAAGAATAGGAAAATCTAAAAAATGCATATCGTAACTTCACATCGAACATTCTGTCCATATAATTTTACATCCTAAACTATTATTCCTTTTCATAATAACGATTGTGTTAGATTGACTCTCTCTCTCTCTCTCTCTCTCTCTCTCTCTCTCTCTCTCTCTCTCTCTCTCACACACACACACACACACACACACACACACACACACACACACACACACACACACACACACACACACACACACACACACACACACACACACACACACACACACACACACACACACACACACACACACACACACACTTATGTATGTCTCACCACTGTGGTCTTCCTCCCTCACCTGCACTCAACAGCAACAACTGGAAAATGTCCAAAAAAAGGGCCTGCAGAATCATGCTTGGCCCTGCCTATACTGACTATGATCACGCCCTATCTACCCTCGATCTCCCCACACTGGCAACCAAACACCAAGCGGCCCTCGTCAAGATGGGTAGAGGCCTGCTGCGCCACTCACGGCTACGGCATCTCCTCCCCCCTGACGCGCCTCGGCCAATCCATGCCACACGACACACAAACGTGGTCATGTCACTCAAGGCGCCAAGAACTGACCGTTATCATCATAGTGCTATCCCCTCCATGGTGCGAGCCATAAATAGCTATGTTAGGTTCTCATCTTGAATCTCCCTTAGTCCCCATATGTACATCTTCATGTAATGCTGTCCCCCCCCCATGGTGCGAACCATAAACAGCTAAGTTAAGGTTCTAATCTTAAGTCTCCCTCAATCTCCATATGTACATTTTCAGTATGTATGTACTGCAATTACTAATAAACGTATTATTACTATTATTATCATTATTATTACACACACACACACACACACACACACACACACACACACACACACACACACACACACACACACACACACACACACACACACACACAAACACACAAACACATAAAAGGTCGCTGAGATATACAAGGGCTATGCATCTCAACATTGCTATTACCTTTGTCACTTCACCTTTTATCGTCCTTTACCAGCTGATGCCCTGTGTGGAATGGTCGATCCTTCCAGTCGAAAAATTACGTGATTAAACCAATTTTTCGATAGTTAAAGTATGAAACAGGAATTTAATGAATCCAGATTGAATAAGTCATCAAGCAAATTCCTTCTGATTTAATCCTATTATTAAACAAGTTTACAAAGGCAGTATTCGTTCACCTTTACAGGATAAATGTTTTTTATGAGTTCATAATACTCTCAACACAGGCGAAGATATTGATAAGTGTAGACCGTTCGTGACTTTTATTCCATTGACGCAAAAATTTATGTTCCTACAATAGCCTTTTGTGAACATTCAATGAAACATTCTCCACTTCAGTCCCTTCAAAGTCGTTTAGCAGTTTTCGTCGTAATATATTATTCTTAGTGTTGCAAAGTTAGTTAGTTCCCTCGTGATCACTTCTGTGGGATTACCAATTTATCAGAATAATTTTTTGTACTAGTCTTACTACTGTTACTGTTACTACTACTACTACTACTACTACTACTACTACTACTACTACTACTACTACTACTACTACTATACAATATCCTTAAAAAGAAAAAGCAGAAAAGACAAACATCCCAGTATACATGCAGAGCTGTTTTGTATCACTAGCTCTATTAATATTTCACAAGCATGCCGTATACTGTAAAAATTCTAACCACACCGTAATTGCTGCATACTGAGTCCCCGCACAGGACACGCTAAGATAAGATAAGAAAATTCACCGCTATTTAATACGAAGATACTACCTGAAGTAATCAAGAATATAAGAACGCCACGATTTTTTATCTATTTTTCTCTTACATTCCTTGCAATTCCTGGAAAATACTCGCCTGAACACACACACACACACACACACACACACACACACACACACACACACACACACACACACACACACACACACGGTCGACTCACAATCGAGAGGGCCGGGTTCGAGTCCCGGAGCGGCGAGGCAAATGGGCAAGCCTCTAAATGTGTGGCCCCTGTTCACCTAGCAGTAAATAGATACGGGATGTAACTTGAGGGGTTGAAGCCTCGCTTTCCCGGTGTGTGGAGTGTGTTGTGGTCTCAGTCCTACCCGAAGATCGGTCTATGAGCTCTAAGCTTGCTCCGTAATGGGGAAGACTAGCTTGGTGACCAGCAGATGACCGAGGTGAATTACACACACACTCATGGAAAAAGGAACGAATGAAATTAAATGCATTCCATTATCATGAGAGAGAGAGAGAGAGAGAGAGAGAGAGAGAGAGAGAGAGAGAGAGAGAGAGAGAGAGAGAGAGAGAGAGAGAGAGAGAGAGAGAGAGAGAGAGAGAGAGAGAGAATCAAATACGCACTTAACTAAAAAAAAGAAACACAAAAATACAAATAAACAATATACATAAAAAAATTATAACTTTATGAAAAAAACGTAAAAAAAAAAATCTGCAAAAATGGACCAGGAGCGGCGGGCATTCTACTCGCAAAGAAGACAACAAAGGCACCAACCAACACACGACCAGCGTAGCCAGAGATGCATAATACATTCACTGCTGGAATTCACTTGCCTTAAAAGCATTACTCTTACACAGATAAAACCGCCCTGCTTCCTACACAGTTTTGCTTCCACTCATCTGCTGCGTGTGTGTGTAGCTCCCGCGATCTGTAACCTGCACCGCTGCGAGGACCACTGCACGTCACCTTATCTCACTTTGCACAGCCTCGCCTCGTTCGTTTGGGTGACAGATGAGTGAAAGAGCATGTTGAAGACGATGGAAAAGTTGTAAGGTGAGAAAGGAAGTACAGGTGAAGGGCAAAACCGTCTTCACGTCATTGTATCTCATCTCACCTTGTTAGTTTGATTGAGGAATAGATGAATGAGAGATGTTGAAGGGGATGGGAGAGTTGGTAAAGTGAAGGGCAAACTGTCTTCACCGCACCTCATCTCTTATCACCTCGTTCGTTCGTTTGGGGGACAGATTAATGAGAGAAGGTGTTGAAGAGGATGAAAGAGTAGTAAAGTGAGAAAGGAAAGTATAGTACAATGGTGAAAGATAATACTGAAGAGGATGGAAGAGTGGCAAAGTGAGTAAAAGTGAAGGGTACACCATCTTCAACTCACTTCACCTCGCCTTATCTCATCTCACCTCGCTCGTTCGCTTGTTTTGGGGGACAGATGGGTGAGAGAAGGTGTTGAAGAGTATGAAAGAATGGTAAAATGAGGAAAGGAAAGTACAAATATAGATAAAAGGTGAAGGGCAAACCGTATTCACCTTCGTGCTAAGCTTGTCTCATTCACTCTTGCATGCGAACTTCTATCTGTCTAAGTTAAGGTTTTGCATGTTGCGTTATTGTGTTCACCGAAGTACCAGTTAATATTTTAGTTCTTCCTGGGATTTATTTCGGAAGTTGAGTGTCAGGTGGGATGGATGGGTTTTGGTTGAGTTA
>NC_059297.1:635579-638079 GCF_017591435.1 Portunus trituberculatus | reverse complement strand
CTCTCTCTCTCTCTCTCTCTCTCTCATCACAGGCCACCTTTTCAAGCAACAAAAGATATTTACTTACACTCACCTCTAGACTAAGGTGGCAAATGAGCTCATGCATTATTCTCGAGGAACCTAAAAACCAACAGCAACTGAGATGAGGGAGAGAGAAAGGCGAGGCAAGCTAAATGGACTTGTTTCACGGCTGCATACAGGAAACGCGGAGGAAAATAAAGGTATGCGAGGCAATAAGTAGCAGTGAAGTAAGGGAAAGTAAACCAGCTGAAAAAGTAGGAGAAAAAACATTGCAGATAAGAAATTGGGTACGTTTTAGTTAGTTAGTGAGAGAGAAAGAGAGAGAGAGAGAGAGAGAGAGAGAGAGAGAGAGAGAGAGAGAGAGAGAGAGAGAGAGAGAGAGAGAGTTCAATACCACTCAAGCCTCCCTTTCTCCCTCTGTCTTACCTTCCATTACTCGGCCCCTTTCACCCATCCTTCCTCCCTCTTTCTCTCTCTCTCTCTCTCTCTCTCTCTCTCTCTCTCTCTCTCTCTCTCTCGAAGCCATCGAAGAGAGCAGGCTGGCGCTCTCTCCTTTCCTGACCTCCTTGACTCCTTGTGGCCAATTAACGCATGTCTCTTGCTGTCGTATTCTGCTGCTGACGCCGTGACTCGCCTCGTCTTTAAAGGAGCACCGTGTTATTCGCACTAACGAACCCGTAACAATCTGACTCCGAGTTCAAGGCAGCTATCAAATGGTCCTAATCCACATGATGTCAAGTAGTCGTATTCATTGTCTGAGTCGTCTAGTGTAGCATGTGGTGTTAATCTGCATTGTTAGTGTCTGGGGACTTATTCTCTCTCTTGGGTCAGTTTCTGTACATAGCTGCTGTTTTGTGTCTTTGATGGTACTGGATCCATGTTTAGGATCTTCATTGACGTAAAATTCAGTACCTGATAAGGAACATGTTGTAAGTGGTGGTGGTGTTCTAATTTGTTCGGCATTCGTGTGTGTGTGTGTGTGTGTGTGTGTGTGTGTGTGTGTGTGTGTGTGTGTGTGTGTGTTTTACTGTTTGATCTGCTGCAGTCTCCGACGAGACAGCCAGACGTTACCCTACGGAACGAGCTCAGAGCTCATTATTTCCGATCTTCGGATAGGCCTGAGACCAGGCACACACCACACACCGGGACAACAAGGTCACAACTCCTCGATTTACATCCCGTACCTACTCACTGCTAGGTGAACAGGGGCTACACGTGAAAGGAGACACACCCAAATATCTCCACCCGGCCGGGGAATCGAACCCCGGTCCTCTGGCTTGTGAAGCCAGCACTCTAACCACTGAGCTACCGGACCGTGTGTGTTTGATCTGCTGTTTGTGTGTGTGTGTGTGTGTGTGTGTGTGTGTGAGTGTAGAGAGAGAGAGAGAGAGAGAGAGAGAGAGAGAGAGAGAGAGAGAGAGAGAGAGAGAGAGAGAGAGAGAGAGAGAGAGAGAGAGAGAGAGAGAGAGAGAGAATTAACTCTTCACATTTCCTTGTAATCGTGTGAATAAATCATATAATCTCGCATGTGAATCAGAACTCGAACACACGTGTAAAATATTCTAGTCTTTAATTACTCCAGATTTCCTCAAAATAAAACAAGTAGTAAAGTTATTAGTTTCTTTTTTTCTTTAGTAAATCAGCGTGTTTCCTTTCCCTCCTGGCCGTGCTCACAGCATGGAAAATATTTATTACACAGTAAAATGCCTCTGCTGTAAAGAAAACAAATTAACGTTTGCGTTCCTGAGACTTCTTCAATCAGACGTCCAGGAAAAGCAGCAAAATAAATTAATATACGATACAATATCTTTATGCGAGCGTGTACTCTGCGACACCATTAGAGCTGCTGGGCGACAAGTGTGAAAGAATTTGCGAGTTCTGGCAACACACTTTTCGCCTGAATTGTTTACTATCCTTTCACGCCACACTCAGCGGCGGGCGGCACGTGTGGCTCAGAAGTACTACCAAGAGTTGCTGGTGACTCGTGCCGTTCTCCTTGGCGGTGTTGAGGATCTTTACACTCACACACCTTGCTTCTCACTGCATGGTCATTGTCTTTTGTCTCTCTCTGTCACCGACGTGTTGATATATTTTGAATCAAAGCTTGTTTTTTTATAATATCTTTTACTACTCTCAAATTGTACGTTTCACTATACAGTATATAATGATTTGTCTTATACTGATTACTGCATCCTTTTGACCCTTAACAAGTGAAATGGATGGAAAATAAGTATTTCAATTTTTCCAGCAATGACGAAAACTGTTATAAGAAAATTCCATCTGACTGATATGCTGTGACCTTTTTCTCTTAATATCCTTCGAAGTGCGAGACTACAGGTGACTGTGGACGCATGGCAAGTATTGGCAGCGCGGCACACAGGACACAAGTGATGCCTCACCCTCACCTCACGCTGAGCGGCGGACTGCACGTCTTTAATCCGTCACCAAACTTCCTCTGCCCGGTGTTCCAGCGGAAAAT
>NC_059297.1:618079-630579 GCF_017591435.1 Portunus trituberculatus | reverse complement strand
CAAGTCTTGGGCTATACATGCTAACAGTCGTGCCTCTGCTCCGGTAGTCCATCATGGGGCCTCCTGTGGTTACAAAGTGCACCGGCGCACCACATGCACTGTTACACTGGGGCAAACATCCACCATTGCCAGCCAAACAGTAATCAGCGAGACATGGAATGCAGGTCACGTGGCGTCTTTGGAGGTAAAGAGTCCGGCGGCTGCTGCTGATGATGTGCTAAGTGTGTGGCGGCCTCGTGGACTCTGTCTGGCGCACCACCAAGGTAGGCGACTGAGGCTCCCGCAGGAAAGCTTCGAGCCAGACTGCGGTGTAATATGAACCAGGCATTGCTGAGGAAAGTGGAAGAAAAGCTATAGTGTCTCTCTCTCTCTCTCTCTCTTGGTATTAAGCCTGATTTCTTCTTTATACACATTTCGCCTTTTTTCTTCATTTTTTTTTTTTGACCAGCTCTGTACGTACAATGTAGTTATGGCGATCGTGAGGGTAACTGTGGGGATGTGTTCTAGATACATTCTCTACTACTGTCCTGAGGCACAGTCCATCGTCACTGGCCGAGCACCACCCATCCACTACTGACTTTGTCTCCCTCGTGGTGAGTGGAACAAGTCGCTGCATCGTGATTGGCTAATGCGTACGATTTGGTGAATGTCCAGTGAACGAAAGACGATTATAATGATAGTAGTAATTATAATCGGGAGAAACTACACATTCCTACAATATCCGGAAATTAAAAACAGGAATTAGCATGTATCATTGACCAGGGAATGGGTTTAACATAACTTGCGCCAGGTGCATGTCAGTGTGTCCAAGGCGGCTCTTCCACTGGCGTCCTCGCTGCACATGACTATCTCCTTTCTCTGTCCTACTCTGTCCAACCATCAAACGCAAGAGTTAACCAGTACTCTCAATCATTTTTCCCATTCTTTTGTAAACTCTAAAAGTTCCAAATTGTTTCTGCAATTCTTACTTCCTCTGACGAACTTTTTAAGAGGAATGTTTCAAGATTTATCATCCTTTTTGTCAATGGTTCTTTTGGGTTTTCTCTACGGGCGGCAAGTTAGTGGGCCTATCTTTTAACGTTTTCCTTGCTCTTGGTCAGTGTCCTTATTACATAAAAGGAAAAGAAATACATTACATAACAGTAACAACAGGACGGTAAGCCACCAAAAGGCAGTGTGGGCCCTCACCACCATCGGACCCTGCGGGGGCCAGTGAAGGGAAAGGCGAGAAGGGGGAAGAGGAGGCAGGCGTGAGACTTCGACCATCTGGCTGAGGGAAGCCTGAAGGAAAGAAGAGGATGGAAGGCAGGAAAGGAAAGGAACGGTTTTCAAAGTACACTATATACAAATATCTAAATACAAATATCAGTCTTTGACGATGAAGCAATGGGATAAGAAGTTCTTGATGGGAATCACGCTTCAGTTGACTTGTTACGTGGTTGTTGTTGGATATTCAAGCGGTGAGATATCCACTCTGTACTCCTCACCACTGAAACAACTTGTTCAGCTGAATGTTATCACCAAAGATGTGTTTAATCATCTTTTCAATAGTGGTTCATAGCCAGGCATCTTATATGGCCTCCCAAAAACACACAAAGTTGGTAATGCTATAATATCCAACATTAATACAATCAATATTTTTAACTATACTCTAACGAAATTTTTATCCCAGTATTACCACATTAAACATTTAATAAATTCACTTTAAAAAAAAAAACCTCATGATTTTGTAAGGGACATTAATAAATTAGAGATGAATAACTCTGTCATGGCAATTAATTTCAAGTTTCTCTTCACTAATATTCCCCTTGATGAAACCATTCAATTAATTATCAATAGACTATTTAAAGGCCATGACACTTATCTCAATGTCAATAAAAACAATCTTGCTACCAAAGACTCTCCTTTCTTGTTCAATGATGAATTAGTGTATATCCAGGTTGATGGTGTGGCTGTGGACTCTTGCCTCAGCCCTACTCTCACTAACGCTTTTTTTTTTTATCTCATCACGAAACTTATTGGGTTAATGATTGCTCTTTCATACAAGATACGTAGGTGTCTTTTTTTTCTTTTACCATGGAAGCATTCCAAACACATTCCAGAATTTTTAACTTGACTTTACTTTAACACCCTAACACTAAATTCACGTGTAACATGGAAAGAAACACAACTCGGAGGACACTTCGAGTTAATTAACGATATACTAGTATTGAGTCTCCTGTGGCTTATAATTGACCTGCGGAGGAAAGCAGAGTGGAGTGGAGCAGACATCAATATTCAGCGGATCAGCGAGCAAAGAGACATGGCAAGAGGACAGAAGTAACAGTATTGTGGAGGACTATCAAAGACTGATTGAATGAAAGATAAGCAGATTGAGGAGGAAAGCAGGTGACGTGAACAGCCTTTGATCTCACACAACACAGGAGTGACCCTTAATGAACGCCCATCATTACGCGAGAGGTGCATTGTAAAGCTACCCCGGCATGAGACTTGGGGAGAAAATTGACACAGACGATACGGGAACTCAACTTCAAAAGGATTCTCTTAGGCTATCAGTGAAGCATCATCATCACCATTATCATCAGTCTCTCTCTCTCTCCCTCTCCCTCTCTCTCTCTTCACGGTGCAGGACTGAAGCCTTTCCATCTTTTTCCCATTATCTTTGCCGATTGCGCGTCTGTTCCATGCCACCATGCCAAAACTTCCTATACTTCTACGTAAACTTTGCAATATCCATGTAATACCTATACCAAAGGGTAACAAAGGTATGTTCAGTGTATAAAGATGAACTAATCGAGTTGTATCACGTTCTTGTCTGCCTCATAAAGAGAGAGAGAGAGAGAGAGAGAGAGAGAGAGAGAGAGAGAGAGAGAGAGAGAGAGAGAGAGAGAGAGAGAGAGAGAGAGAGAGAGAGAGAGAGAGAGAGAGAGAGAGAGAGAGAGAGAGAGAGAGAGAGAGAGAGAGAGAGAGAGAGAGAGAGAGAGAGAGAGAGAGAGAGAGAGAGAGAGAGAGAGAGAGAGAGAGAGAGAGAGAGAGAGAGAGAGAGAGAGAGAGAGAGAGAGAGAGAGAGAGAGAGAGAGAGAGAGAGAGAGAGAGAGAAGGCAGACTGAAACAGACAGACATACATACAGACAGACAGACAGACAGAGGCAGAGACAGACAGAGAAAGAGAGAGAACAGGTAGTCTGACAAGCAGACACTCGGGAACACAAGGACGAACAAATGCTGACAGACAGACACTCACAAAGACAGGCGAGCAGACAAAAGAAATCACCAAGAGGATAATTTGAAAGCAAGAGATTTATGCCGGACCTTATCAAAAGTTTTAGAGACGTCTTGGGCAGCAATAAATCTTTCACGGCAACCATTAATAGAGCAAGGCCAGTCACTATTTAGCCCAACTGAAAACTCGGTAAAAAAAAAAAAAAAAAGAACCTTCATGCTCCAGGTTTCTCAATTACTCATAGCTATTAGTGCTGATATGTCACTTCTCATTTCACTTGGTCTGGTCTGCCTAATCATTCTTCATCTACAGCATTATAATTCACTATATATATGTAGGTTGATATTTTCAATGAGTCTCCTCCATCTAGTCTTCTCCGCCGACACTTCAAGTTCAAATTTCTTCACCCTATAGTCTGTCACTGCAGTCCTTCCACACCACAAACTCTAAACATGCACGCAGAGATAGTGATTCATACTCTCTCTCTCTCTCTCTCTCTCTCTCTCTCTCTCTGAGCATGTAAATCACACCCAATAATCTCTCTCTCACTAACTAGACTGGCCTCGAGACCCTTTCTAACCCTCTCCAATGCAAAAGGAGGATTTGACAACATGCAGTGCTGTTTATCAGAAAGAGAGAGAGAGAGAGAGAGAGAGAGAGAGAGAGAGAGAGAGCAGAATAGTGATTGGAGCGTAGATATCAGTGAACATTTCTCTCTCTCTCTCTCTCTCTCTCTCTCTCTCTCTCTCTCTGATGAATAATATGTTACGAAATACTCTTTTCGCATTGGTTTCTTGTCCACACACATGTAAACAGTTCTCAAATTACGTGAGAAAAATATATGCAACTTCCCTAAGACATTCTGTACCTGCTGCCATTTGTAGAATTACTTTAAATGTCTTTGTTGCCTTATTATTATTGTTATATTCATTATTATCAATATTACTACAATTATTATTATTATTATTATTATTATTATCATTATTATTATTATTATTATTATTATTATTATTATTATTATCAGAAGGATTAATTTTGTTATTGTTTTTATCATACAATATTTCTTTTTTATTTACTCCAGTTTCTTCCACCAGCTTTGCTCTATTTTTTCCCATCTTTTTCCCAGCCACCCTTCCTCATTTCCTTGCCTCCCGCAAACCCCGACCACAGTCCCATCTTTTATAACTAACCTCATTACCTCGCCTGCTACCTCTCTCTCTCTCTCTCTCTCTCTCTCTCTCTCTCTCTCTTGCTCTTATGCGCTCAACATTATCTTATTGAGTCATTTTCCTGAAATTAATAATCTGTAGACTTGTTGCCCTTCTTTTTATTGCAGGTCACGTATCAGTTCTTTATATCTAAGTCCTTTCTCCTTCCTGTCCTCAACGTGCGGCAAAGAATTATTTTGACTCTAGCTCAATACTGTTGCGTTGCCACCTTGCTGTTCTTTTTAATGAGACACACGGACATTTACTCAGTCACATCCTTTTAATAGCTTGATTGACGCCCTCACTCTCTCACTCCAAGACTGTTATCTCACACACACACACACACACACACACACACACACACACACACACACACACACACACACACACACACACACACACACACACACATATATATATATATATATATATATATATATATATATATATATATATATATATATATATATATATATATATATATATATATATATATACACACACACACACACACACACACACACACACACACACACACACACACACACACACATATATATATATATATATATATATATATATATATATATATATATATATATATATATATATATATATATATATATATATATATATATATATGATTGAAGAAAACAGAAAACAAAGGAGAATTAAAAGAGTTAAATATAAAAAGAGGATGAAATTAATAAGAAAACTCATAAATAAACAGAAGTAGTGACACTAAGAATACTGGAAAATTCTGAATGGTCAAAGGAAAATCACTAAAACAAACACACACACACACACACACACACACACACACACACACACACACACACACACACACACACACACACAAGACCAACATACTGCGAATGTAGCCCAAGCGCCATCGTATGTAAAGCAATTATCGCAGACGCTAAAAAAAAAAAAAAAAAAAAAATTATAAGATTAAAAGGAATACTTCATTAGTCTTCAAACTTGTTAAACTTGTCCCACACTTCTGAGTTCCCTGCACGAGTCATAAAATCCATTACGTTGGTGGCTCAGCTGCGCAAATAAAACCCTGAAAATCTGCGACTTGAGACGATAACATGAATTAATTAGTAACCACGTTTTACAGATTGCCTTTCCTTGTCTCTACGTGCGTGTGGTGGGTCAGGAGTGTGGAGACAATCTTCTTCCTCCAATTCAACAGCGAAAGTTTCAAGATTTCATCGCCGTCGGTTTACTAATCTCCTCGTTTTCCAGAGAGCTTTGCCGTCTTCTCGCGGAGTTTTCATGTCTTCTTTACAAGTTTATTTTTGCAGGTATTCGGAGGTGTAATGCTAGTGCTGCCTACTGGACATCGCGGCCTGCTGGACACGGCATATATGAGTGACGCGCATAAGGGATTGTCTAGGTCTCGTAATTTTCTTGCCTTTATCGTCTTTTTTCGCGCCACTATTCGGAGGTGTAATGCCAGTGCGGCCTTTTGGACATCGCGGCCTGCTGGACACGGAATAGCTGAGTGACGCACATATGGGATTGTCTAGGCCTCGTAATTATCTTGTCTTTATCGTCTTTTTTCGCGCCACTAAGTCCTTGATTGGCTGTAGGCGTGCTGTGTGATCCTATGATACCTCCAGCTCTATTTCCAATAATGAGAATAAGCTGGTCGCCACGTGCATTCATATATGTATCCAAATTTTTGCTAGATTTTCAAACATTTGAGTCATGCGATTGTTTCTACATCTCGATCACCATCCCAAGTAGAAAAACCATATATGATTCTTCAAATTCAGGCACAGGTAGCACGCTGAATATCTTACGACGAGGACAACGACGACGACTACGACAACGAGGACTTGAACCCTGCTGACTTGAAGGGAAATATTGAGCCGACCCGTGAGCTGCTGCCTCGGCGGCCCGCAGTGGTCTCCGAGAACTGTTTACAATGAAGCAGCTTTTCCCTAGCCCGTTCAGTACCATGACGCGTTTCCATATTCATTCTGGTTACTATTTGGTGATTTTATACAGCTTCAGAAACTTATGTGAGGGATTAAAATAGTGAAGACTTTGGTCATTAATCTTCTCACCGCCATAAACCCTTCCTAATGTCGACGAAATAGTCTAATCATTCACAAAACTCAAGGTAAAAAAATGTATTCCAGTACTGAAGTAGCTTGAAAGAAATGAACATTTTCTATTGTGGTCTATGTGGAGAATTTTTCCCCACTTGTAGTTAAAATAATGATGAGCCGAAAGGAGTAGAAAGGACAACTTGCCATCAAATCAAGTTGGAACCTAAATATCTGCTCCAACGAGTTCAGGGAAAGATATTGATAAATAACTTGCAACATATGTATCAAGCTCATCCACGTTTGTTTGTTTTAGACATAATAATGATACTAGAAAGAGAGACTTGCCATCAAATTCAGAATTGAAATCTTAAGGTCTATTCCCGTGATTCCTCGCAGAACAAAGGTCACTTATGTAGACGAGAGAGAGAGAGAGAGAGAGAGAGAGAGAGAGAGAGAGAGAGAGAGAGAGAGAGAGAGAGAGAGAGAGAGAGAGAGAGAGAGAGAGAGAGAGAGAGAGAGAGAGAGAGAGAGAGAGAGTTTAATGGAAGGATAAACTTAAAAGGAGGAAGAAAGTTAAAATTTTGCTGGGGGAGCACTAGTTTGGGCCGATTGGAGGCTATTTGGATTGCCTGGGAAGGGGTGTCTGACTGTCTGCTTGTGTGTGTGTGTGTGTGTGTGTGTGTGTGTGTGTGTGTGTGTGTGTGTGTGTGTGTGTGTGTGTGTGTGTGTGTGTGTGTGTGTGTGTGTGTGTGTGTGTGCGTGAGTTTGTTTCTGTCAGCCTGACTGTGTGTGTGTGTGTGTGTGTCCATCCATCAATATCAAAATTAGAAGACACAGGATTAACATTACGCAAGCCCCAAATAAAACTCTCCCAGAAGGCAATACAGGTAAGGTAATAAAGTAGTGTGAGGGTAAGCACCTTAGTCTCTCACTCAGGACAGTTATTTCATTTCCCCCATTTTCTTAACTTCTCCCAAGGGCGACGCGGGGTGCAGGAGGTGATCATGCTTGCAGTGAACGGTCTCTATCGGCAGGCGGTGCTTATTTGGTGCGGTGATAACATAAGATTTGGTGGTACTGGCGACGACACAGAGATAAGTAGATAGACAGAAAGAGAGATAGATAGTTAATAACTGGGGATTCGTGTGGGGTTGCTCACGAATTGGTGGTGTTGCCGACGATATATAGAAAAATAGATAGACAGAAAGAGAGATAGATGGCTAATAACTGAGGAATCGTGTGGGATTTTTTTTTTATGCAGAAGGGAAACCAGCCAAGGGGAACAAAATATAAAAAAAAAGCCCACTTGAAATATTGGTTCCCTTAAAGCAGGGGTTCTCAGTCTGGGGTTCACAAGAAGATTTCAAGGGGTACTTAGGTAGATGGCTGATTTAATGATACATCCTTTGCAGAATACCTTTGCCTGTTGAGTTAGTCAATCACTAAACTAACATTCTGCTCCATGTCAAATTACTGGGGGTTCGGGTAGATGGTCCTATAACACAGAGGGTTCTTAACGAGAAAAAAGTTGAGAACTTCTGATCTATAGTCTAAAGGCATAAACATTTCTTCCTACATTGCCTAGCCTACACCAATGAAATATTCAAACACCCCAATTGGCAGCGTCCTTATTCAGAAAATGAAGAACACCTCATTAGAAAATTACTTTTTGAAAAATCTAGTATAGAAGAAAATAAAGAAATAATATATTAATTTTGGAAAATAAGAGAACATAAAGTAAAAAGTTTAAATAATAATTAATTACAGCTACAGACCCAGACAAAACCCAAACCAAAACACATCAGGAAGTGCCGATATCCAGGCTACACTTCCGCCTATCAACTGAACTGAACTGAATACCATGTTCAGGCTATGGCAAGACAGAGCTTAGGAACACGGTGATGAAAACACTACAGCACCCTCGGACTATTTCTGTTTCGGCCGCTAATTTTCTTTTTTTCTCATAAAGAAAACCGAACAAATATTGCTCTACTCATTCCTTGTGAAGAATTAACCTGTGCAGAAGCGAGGTGAAATGTGTGTTAAGGTTCCGTGCTGTATTTAAGTCTCTAGAAATGAAAGATCTTGGTACACCAGACAATTATGTTTTGCTCTATATTATGATGTTAGTCGTATAAACTCAAGTAACTATAAAGAAATACCATGGTAGAATAAGAACAGAAAAATACTGGAAGGAGTAAAAGCATGGTAAATCAATAGATACATCGTAATACAGTGTTTAGAGACGACTACTCTGTACCGCGAGACGATGCTGACCCACTCCTGAATTAAACCAACCTGCGAACACTGAAAATGTGACAGTTTGGGTCCTCTCCTATTGACATTAATCAAAGTATTACGATTTATTCACAATAGTAATATATTATACTCAGACGGAACACGGGCCTGATGTGTTTGAGATGTGGCATTTTGTTATAGTACATTTCGCACTATATAGCGACTGTTTAGGACCGAAAACTATAGCTTCAGGTAGATATACAATAATGTTATCTATCGATTTTCAGTCTTAAAGTAGGGAAAATTACAAATATTGATGCATTTCTTTTATAGTCCTCCTTGCTTCTCGAAAAGGTGCACGAACTTAGAAAAGGTTGAAGAACACTAAACTATACCCTGAGAAAAAAAAACAGTAAAAGAGATAAGATAAAATGACCAACATCTCTATTATTACGGAGGCTAAGAATAATACCAAGACTAATTAAGTAATTCAGAGATAACGAAACGAACGACGATCACGAGAGCTTCCACGATAACAGTGTGTATGATAAGATGTGATTCCAGATTCCTCGATAGCGCTCCGAGTTTCCAAGATAACAATGCCATTCCAGTTTCCTCGATAGCGATGCGAGTTTCCAAAATAACGATGCCATTCCACGATAAAGATGCCATTCCAGTTTCCACGATAATAATGCGAGTTTCCACGATCAAGATGCAATTCCAGTTTCCACGGTAACGATGCGGGTTTCCACGATGTCGATGCGGTTCCAGTTCTCACGATGCGATTTCACGACACAATATTGAAGTCCACTTGCCTACACAGGTACTGGGACGAACCCTTTCACCCCGTAAGGGTCCACCCAGACCCTTGGGTGCGAGTAGAGTGACGCTGCCACCTTCCTGCGCCGCAATTGAAGTTCACTTGCCTACACCGGTACTGGGACGAACCCTTTCACCCCGTCAGGGTCCACCCACACCCTTAGGTGCGAGGAGAGTGGCGCTGCCACCTCACTGCGACGCAATTGAAGTTCATTTGCCTACACAGGTACTGAGACGAACCCTTTCACCCCGTAAGGGTTCACCCCAGATCCTTGAGTGCGAGGAGAGTGACGCTGTCACCTCACTGCGTCTCACACGGATAGCCATGAACAATGACCCGTCACACACTACTCCCCAAACACTGTCAGTGAGTCCTTTTCACCCCGTAAAGGACCACTGGTATTGTCAGTGCCTGGTGCATTGCGCACAGCATGCCCTCGTTCATGGCAAGTTGTTCAGCACGGTGTCATTATAAGCAAAAGTCCCGTGCACACCACTCACCACCAGACTCTATGCAAGGAGCCCTTATCACCCCTTAAAGGCACCTCACGGCATCACCTGGTGGACAGTAGACACGGCAGAATGATTAAGGCGACCCCTTGCCTAGTGTGAGGCGCTGCAAGTTGACGACAACCAGTGAGCTTGAAGCCACAAGGAAAATGAGTCTTCGTTAACGATGGGATTCCACGACACGTTCTCAATCGTCGTTGAGATTTTGATTCGTCGATGGTAAATGAAAAATAGCTTTGGTCTGAAAGTGTGCAAGAGTTAGCTGTTTAATGAAACAAGGTGAGGCAGCGTTGCTCCGGAGTATTTAGTGTACTTTACATGTTGCTGTCGTGAATGTGTACGTGTTTGTAGATAACTGGATAGAAACAGTAGACCAATGGTAGTTGTGTAACTATTGGGGAACATTTGAAAATAAGTTAAGCTTCTGGATAGAGTGAATGGGTGCACACAGGTTTGCTTGTCTCATACATAAACTGCCACCTGTAGACATATTTTTTTCTATTTTATGCTCTTAGATAAAAGCAAACTTAGTTTCCTTTATTTCCCTGATCACAATGACGTGTAAATATCAATGTTTCAAATATAAGGAAACACTAAGAGAGGACCCAAACTCCCGTTGAAGTTGCCAGATTCAACAGATATCGTAATATTTCACAGAAAAGATGGTCAACTGCATATCGTATATTTTTGGATATTCTTTTGTCACATAAGGAGATATCAAGATAGGTAAAGTATTTTCAAACATGTATCTACGACAAAAACGTTATAATAGTAGAGTTAGATTATAACTATGCATTGTGTTTTTATATACCATCTACCTCTATTCCTGGGACAAAATTAATTCTTCCTCAATTGATAACTCGAAGTTATTATGACATTTTCTTTCCTTCTAGGTTAGTAAGTAGACTACATGACACCATGAACATATGAAGCCCCGTAAATGAGTTTATTTTCATAACTTAGAAAATTAATCAAAGTCTGATAATGAGATTGTCTATTGCCAACCAAACCGTTCTGCATAGACATCTTCAGCGTCATAGAGACCTAATAATGTTAGCTCATGGACAGTGGCCATCCTGACAGCGCGAAACCACAGGCGGTTCATAAGAATATTTCTAGGGGTACTTAGATGGCTGATCTAATAAAAAAAATCCTTTGAAGTACTATTGCATATTGAGTTCCATGTTCTATGTGATAATACTGGGGGTTCGGGTAGATGATCTTATAACTCAGGGGTTTCTAAACGATAAAATGGTTGAGAACCCCTGCCTTAAAGAACTGGTGGTGTAGCCGACAATATATAGATAAATAGATAGACAGAAAGATAGACAGATGAAGTAGATAAACAGTAAGAGAAACAGACACAGATGATACGAGGGATTCAAACTGGTGGCACTGGAGACGAGAGATAGATAAATAGATAGACTGAAAGAGACAGACAGACATCGATAAATGCACATACATAGAAAGATAGACAGACTTAGCTAAATAGATGAACAAAAGATAGTTTCAGACAAAATTAAGGAAAATATGAAATTATGAACGAAATCTCTCTCTCTCTCTCTCTCTCTCTCTCTCTCTCTCTCTCTCTCTCTCTCTCTCTCTCTCTCTCTCTCTCTCTCTCTCTCTCTCTCTCTCTCTCTCTCTCTCTCTCTCTCTCTCTCTCTCTCTCTCTCTCTCTCTCTCTCTCTCTCTCTCTCTCTCTCTCTCTCTCTCTCTCTCTCTCTCCTATCTTGCTAAATCACCGCATCAAAGTACAGGAGAGTTTTAGATGAAGCCAGACTGAACTCAAGCAAGCGAACCGACTCCACTCCTTACTCCAGTTCTTAATTCATGACTAATATTTGGTACGTCTTTTCTTAATCATGATTCTCTCTGATACTATTTGATTTCGTTTTATAGCCATAACCAAATATCTTAATAGCTAGAAATTGCTAAATCTATCTTTTCATCCCATTCTCTCTTGTAGGTGTTTAGGAAGTGCTTTTAGTGCTGTCAAGTTTAGCATATCGCAGTGAAAGGATTAATGGCATCGCAGGTGAGGAGAAGCAAGGGAGCAATTAATTCATCCTTCTCTGAGTTACGTGCTTCCGTTTCTCACGTGCTAGGTGGACACGAATGAGAGAGATTTAGACGCATTATTTGGTCTATTTATTAGGGTAACTATTTATTTTCTTTCCTTCTTTTTCCTTCTTACCTTCTCTTTCTTCTTTCCTTTATTTTTTTCCACTTTTATACCGATACTAATGAAAGGGTTAATCGGTATTCTCAATCTTTCTTCCTTTTCCTGGTTTTAACCCTTTCAGTACCAGGACGTGTTTTCTTATTTATTCTGCTTACTATCTGGCGATTTTATACAGCTTCAAAAATTTATGTGAGAATTAAAATAGTGAAGACTCTGACCATTAATCTTCTAACCTCTATAGACCCCTTACCAAT
>NC_059297.1:603079-613079 GCF_017591435.1 Portunus trituberculatus | reverse complement strand
GTCGAGGCTTACAAGCAACACAGCTCGAGGGTGCAGCAGCAGAGAGCAGCGCTAGCAACAGCACTAAGTGCTATTGACAGTCTCTCTCAGGTACAGCAACTCGCTCCCTTCCCAGCCCCTTCTACCCAGACCTGCAGTGCCCTGCCGAGCAAGATAGACAGCGACTGGCGGGAAATGTGTGCCTCACATCCACGCTGGGCCGGCTGGTGGGAATCGGGGAAGGCGAGACCACTGCGGAATGTGATCCGCGACACTTCACCTTCACTCACCACACCTGACCTCACCCACACCCAGCAACCTCCACCACCAGTACAACGCTCCCAGCCTTCTCTCCCCTCAGACCCCTCCCCCTCCACCACCACCACCACCGCTTCCCGCGCCAACCCCCTTCCCCGCCGCCAGACCGCCACCAACGTCTCCACCACCACCGAGTCGGGCTCCTTTGTAGCTGGGCCGCCGCGCTCCACCACCAGACACTATAACAGACGACAGGGAGGCACGAACCACAAGACGCAGCCTTTCTGTGGTCGTTGCCGACAGCGAGGCCACACAGCAGGACGCTGCTCTGTTACTGTCTGTGACTACTGCGGCCGCAGAGGACACCACGCCGACCAGTGTCGTACACGCCAAGCTGAAGAGTCAAGGAGGCTTGAGTGCTCGTACTGCCTCAGACGCGGCCACGAGGAGAGCCGCTGTTACACGCGAGCCAGCGAAGTGCGCCAGGAACGGCTCATCAGAGCCATTCTGGCCGAACGTCACCAGCCTGCCACACCCTCCCAGCCCGCACCTTACCGCCAGAATGTTGTGATCGTGGGTGACCTCAACCACAATATTGTGCTGAGGGCATTTACTGAGCTGACAGTAGTGCAGGGACTTCACAACCATGTTGACTTCCCCACACACCAGCGTGGAGGATCCCTGGACCCTGTGCTGACGGACCTGGCAGGTGACAGCGTACAGAGCCGCCCACTGGACTTCGTGGGTGCCTCTGACCACCTCGCCGTCCTCTCCACCATTAACCTCGCCCCAGCACGCGAGGAGGACCACCACAGGACCATCTGGCTGTGGGACCGCGCCGACTGGGGAGCAGTGAGACGAGCCCTGAGGGAGACTTCCTGGGACGCAGTGCTCACTGGCGAGCCTCACCATGACGTCACCACTCTCACCACCATCCTCCAGGACTTACAGCAGCAACACGTGCTACACAGGACCTACCGAACGACCCCAAAGGACCAGCCCTGGTTTGGGTATCGTTGTCGCGTTGCTGCGGAACGAAAGTACTGCGCGTGGCAGCAATATAAGAGGCGGCCCACCCAGCGGAACAAGGCGATACACCGAGCTGCGTGCCAAGATATGACGCAAGTCGCGAAATGGGCCAAGGCAAGATGGGAAGAAAATAACAGGAGAATGTTGTCTTCCAACCAGCTGGATCCAAAGCGGTGGTGGAGTCTGGTGAAGGAGAAGCAGGGCGTCACCTCCCACGAACGTGTCCCGGCCCTCACTAAGCCTTGTGGGAACCTGGCTGTCACCAACCAGGAGAAAGCTGACTTGCTTGCACAAGTGTTCAGCGATAAAATGAAGACGCCAGAACCAGACAGGCAGCCACCACCTCTCCCACGCCTTGCTCCTTCAAGCATTGAGAGCGTGGTAATCACGGAGGCTGCTGTTAGGAGGCACCTGAAGGGCGTCAACGTCAGGAAGGCTGCAGGTCCTGATAGTATAAGTCCTCACCTCCTCAAACAATGTGCTGATGAGCTCACCACGCCCCTCGTGTGTATCTTCCGCCAGTGCCTTGTGTCCAGGATGTGGCCGTCTCAGTGGAAAGAGGCGAGAGTTACACCCGTTCATAAGAAGGAGAAGTCGAAGACGAATAACTACCGCCCCACCTCCCTGCTCTCGGTGGTCAGCAAGATCTTCGAGAGGATCATTGGAGAGCAGGTGACGAGGTTCCTGGACGAGCACCACCTTCACTCACCCAGGCAGTTCGGCTTCAGGAAAGGACGCTCCACCTCAGATCTACTCCTTCTTCTCTCCAATTCCTGGCACGACGCCCTGGATGCTGGCCGCCCCTCGCTGGTGATTGCCCTGGACATCGCCGGCGCCTTTGACACTGTGTGGCATCGGGGATTAGTGGCCAAGCTGGAGCAGCTGGGCATCACCGGGGACCTGCTGCACCTGCTCTCCAACTACCTGACGGGCAGGAGTCTCCGCGTTGTTGTGAACGGCCACACCTCAGCCAGCTTTCCTGTAGAGGCCTCTGTTCCACAAGGGTCAGTCCTGGGGCCCATATTGTGGAACATTTACTTCAATGACCTCCTACATATTGTCCCCTCAGCCAGTGCGTACGCAGACGACTGCACCATCTCCTTGACTTACGAGAGGGGGGAGGAGCAGGCAGCAGTACAGACTGCCAACGCACTACTCTCCGACATCATGGCCTGGGGCGACCGGTGGCAAGTCAAGTTTGCCCCCGAAAAGACTCAGGCCATGGTGATATCCCGCTCTCATGAGGACGCGCGTCGGTTGCGTGGAAGGCTGAGGATGGGCGACAACAGCATCCTCTACAGGACAGTGTGAACATCCTTGGTGTGGAGGTGGACTCAAGGCTGCTCTTCGACCGTCACCTCGTAGATGTAGCTCAAAAGCGTCGCAGAAGGTGACATTGTTGCGCCGTCTGAGACACCTCCTTGACGCCGATGGGCTCCTGACCCTGTACAAGGCTCAGGTCAGGCCCATCATGGAGTACGCGCCGCTCACGTGGATGTCCAGCGCTCGAAGCCACCTCACCCTGCTAGATAAAGTGCAGAGGAGGGCAGAGCGCCTTATCAGTAACGCCAGACAGCAGCACCTTCCCCGACAACCGTGGCGGCAGCGACAACAACAACAGCAGCAGCAACAGCAGAGACAGGAGGACAGGCAGGTGCTGAGGGACACACTGGATCACCGCCGGAAAGTGGCGGCGCTGACAGTGCTGCATAAAGCGCAGATCCAGAATGTTCCTCACCTAGCGGACCTGAGAGCTACCTGGAGGAGATCTGAGCGAAATACGAGAACGGTATTGAGCAACGACCTCCTTGAGGCACCAAGGTCTCGCTCCAGCACCCACAAACGGGCCTTCTCTTCCGCCACTGTAGTGTGGTGGAATGCTTTCACTGCTGTGGTGGACGTACGACGTCTGTCCACACAGCAGATGAAGGAGACCACACACAGATGGTTACACACCCAGCCTCATTATAATGTACATGCTTTAAGATAGTTGCAAAAGGCAAATGTAACTTTAGCAAAGAACTAAAATACTGTACACAACTCATATCTGTATGATAGTTTAAATAAATAAAGAGAGAGAGAGAGAGAGAGAGAGAGAGAGAGAGAGAGAGAGAGAGAGAGAGAGAGAGAGAGAGAGAGAGAGAGAGAGAGAGAGAGAGAGAGAGAGAGAGAGAGAGAGAGAGAGAGAGAGAGAGAGAGAGAGAGAGAGAGAGAGAGAGACAGCAAGACAGAAAGAAGAAAGAGTATGAAAGACTAAGGTTAACAAGGACACAGATAGATAAAGTGATAAAAACAAATGAGCAAAGGCAGGAAGAAAGAAAGACGGTAAGAGAAGAGAGAGAGAGAGAGAGAGAGAGAGAGAGAGAGAGAGAGAGAGAGAGAGAGAGAGAGAGAGAGAGAGAGAGAGAGAGAGAGAGAGAGAGAGAGAGAGAGAGAGAGAGAGAGAGAGAGAGAGAGAGAGAGAGAGAGAGAGAGAGAACACAAGAAAAGAACCACTAAAGAACGAACAGATGAACGATGGAATAAAGACAGAGAGACAGAGAAATACACATGTAAATATTCACAATGACAAAGGAAGAGAAGAGGAGAAAGAACGCATTAGAGAGAACAACACAGGGACAAAAAGCAGGAAGAAGGAAAACATGAAGACAAACAAAGAAGTGGAGTCACACGGGTTAAGCTGAGAGTAATTGTAGCAAAGTGGAGGGAGAAAAGACGAAAAGAAACGCAGCAAAATAAGGAAGAGCAGAGAAATACAAAAGAAAACAACATGCACGTAGAAAAATACAGAAGGAAAAGGAGAAAGAAGCAGAAATGGCAAGAACAAATTGATATATGTTCAGAAATAAAGCAAATAAAAAAACAGAAGTAATTGGACAGACAAATAAACAATAAAACAGAAGACAAAGGTACAGAAGCACAGGTTGATATACATACATACCAACAGACAGACAGACAGTCGCAAAGATGCTGGTCCATGAGCCAGAAAGAGACGAAAAGAAAGGAAGACATTTTTCAATTTCTGCAACCACTCAAATGTTATTAAGATCTTTCTGCAGGCTTCATTTTTTTCCAATTTTGAATGTGGCCGGGAAATTGCAACTTCATGTCATTACATTGCGCGTCCACGTCTTGTGTGACTCGCTGATAGTTAGGCCTGAAGAGCCAAGAGCGATGCTACTGATGCCGCTGAGATACAGAAAGCGTTTTATCCTTTTGTGTGTGTACGACTGACAGTGCTGAGAGACATTGATATACCATTACCAATTTATCATTGATTTATTCATCAACATACTTTTTTTGATATTTTTGATGTTACAGGAAAGGGTGGCTAAGAACAATAAAACACTAAAACACGCCCACTTACAATTTGGAAAGTCTCCCTGCAGGTCCGAGAGAGTTAATGAAGAACTCTGGCCAAAAACAATTAAACTGAGAACAAAAAAAACCCCCTAATTTAGACAACTCAAAGTCCAAGTTACATTGCGAAGTGTCTTGAAATCTTCCTCATAGCTAAGCACCAATGAACCACCCATACAATGTCGCTTTATTGTTACATCTGCTGGGGAGTCATGCACAGTTGCCACAAAGAGTGATGTTACAAAGTCAAGTGAATATCTAGTTTCAGTATAAAGTGACTGGAAATCGATGCAAGGACTAATGAGTTGTTATGTATGAACACTTTCACTATGATAAAAAAAAACCACTAAAGATGCGATAGATGAGAGGGAGTTTCTTACTATTATCTAATTTTGTATTTTCTGGAACGCTTTTTAGAACACATCATGGCTTTTCGGAACAGTACGTATATCGCCTACAATGCTAAAATCTTACAAACTCACATTATGAAAAAACAAAAAAACAATGAAGATGCGATAGATGGAGGGAGTTTCTTACTACTATTTTTCCATTTTTTTTTTCTGGAATACCTATTAGAAAACATCGTGGCTTTGTGCTAGAGTACGAGTATCACCTGCAATTCTAAAACCTTACGAACTCACAGTATATAATTAACTTGAGCTGAAGTACCCCATTATAGAATATTTTTCAACACGTGAGTGATGCAACACGTTAGTACAAAGCAATAGAGGTTGATTGAAAATGCCAGGAACTTCACTTAACACTTCTAAATTTCGTTCTGCTGTGTTTAATGGAAGGCGTTTCATCATTGTGTGTGTCATAATGGCTTGGAAATAAGATTACCTGATGAGGAAAGATTGGCAAATTGATTAACGTAATATTGTAACATTACTCTGTTGATTGCTTTTTTGTAATGAGAATGATGTACCTACGTATGAAGGTCAATGTTATAATAATTTCAGCTTCTCGTGTAATTGTGCTGTAAAGGAAAAAAAAAAAAAGAAATACTCTATAATATAATCAAAACAGAAAATATGAAACTATAGTTATATCATCATAGTTATTGTGCATTTTCTTCATTTTTATTCTTTTTTAAGATTATGTGTTCAAACCTACATTCTAATAACATTTTAATATATGGCGTAATTTTCACATGAACAGGCAACCATACCATCAAAATGCACTTTCATGTAGAGAAGTCATCATTACCCTCACCACCAACCACCTCCATTATCACCATCATTATCATCACCACCACCACCAACACCACCACTGCCACCACCACCATCACCACAATCAACATCCTCATTACCAGCCCATTGTAACACACACACACACACACACACACACACACAGTAAATCCTTTCCACTCCACGGGCTTGATTAGTTTCCATGCCATTATTTCCCTTGATAAGCACGGCAATGGTGCTGATGAGAGAGCTTCCACAGTCCTCTACGCTAAGTGCTCACGCAGACTGACACTAATATCACGACTCAGCATTGAAGGGCGCTCTCCATATAGGGCTATCTCTTTTTTTCTCTTTTTATTCAGGGAGAGGCAATTAAAACGCCGTGAATTTTACATTTATATCCACTTTTCTTAATGCTTCTGAGTCTCGCCCTCGTGTTAAAAAGGCATGTATTTGTTGTGGGTTTGTGTAATGAGTGCCTTTCACCTGCTGCTGAAAATGTGATCCACGGTACAGGTGATGATGGATTGGAAGGATCTAGTTACTGTTATGTTGGTCAAGGTTAGTTAGGTCTCTCTCTCTCTCTCTCTCTCTCTCTCTCTCTCTCTCTCTACTTTCCAGTTTGCATTATGACAGTCAAAGTTCTCAGTATGTACTCCTGTTGATATTTGCTAGTCAACAGATGGAAAGCTTGATATATTATGTTGAAAGGTTCAGCTGTCCTTCTGATCACTTGGCATTTATTTTTCTTTTCAGCACTTCAATACCATGACACGTTTCCATATTCATTCTGGTTACTACTTGGTGATTTTTGGCAACTTTAGTAACTCATGAGGGGGATTAAGTTATTGAAGACTGTGGTCATTAATCTTCTGACCTCCACTGACCCTTCCTAATGTACAAATAATGGTCTATTCGTACACAACACTCAAGGTAATAATATGTCTCAGTACTGAAGGAGTTAAGCCTGGAAAAGCTAGTAATGTTACAGTAGTCTCCACCTTCTGTGACATTTGCCGGTCAGTATACCATATAGAGGATGCTGAATTCATGCACGACCATACATTCCAGTATACCACACTACATTGTTTACTTTGGCGCTCCGTCAACACCAAACAGTAAAATAGTGTCATTCCACATTTCATGAAACAAACACGCTCACTATTATGAAAATTATCAGAACAAAATTTACATATAGATTATTTTTCATTGGATGGAAACTAATATTTTTTTTTTACTCTAGTTTCGATGACTTATGTTATACAATTTCCATCTTTCTGCATTCAATTACACTCAATAATAAACAATAAAGTTTCCATTATGGGCACGACATCAGCTTCCACTTGCGCAGGATATCTCGTTTTCTCTGGTGATAAAACTACAAGCACTCCATTTATAGGTAACGCTTCTGGGTAAATTCCACCTACTTCTTCTCCATTCCTTATCATCTCTTACTGCAGGAATGAGAATTAATACTTCAAATTGCTCTCGATAACTACTACTACTACTACTCCCTCACTCTTCTAATCTTTTTCTCTACTGATTTACAGTCTTCAGAATCTTCGAACGCACAACAACTGAAATTTCATCTATTTATCGAAATTAATCAGCTAGTTTCAACTTCTCTAATGCTATTCATATTATTATTCATATCATTATTAATCATCTCAAGGTTAGAAAACAAACTGATGTGGTGACTTCAATATGTTAAAACCCACAACAACTGAAACTTCATCCATTTTACGAAATTAATCAACTGGTTCCAGCTTTTCTGATATTATTTATAGGATTATTATTCTCCTTAAGCTTAGGAAAATAACTGCTGTGATGAAAGTTTATGAAACGATGCTTCAACTCAAACTAGAAAACACTATGGGACAAAATTAGAATACTATATTTCACCACCACACTTCAAATATATATGTAGCTTATGTTTAGGACTCAATCTTTCATCTCAACCTTATCAAATACAACACAAGTTCATGACACAATTTCCAGACGCCACTACCAACGAAAAGTGACGAAATACCCTATCCTCCAGTTCTATTGTTCTTCAGTGACTACATAGCCAGACAAGTCACAGCAATCCCATAGCCATCAGCAGTTAAAGGGTAAATATCCCTACATCGCACTAAATCAGGGATGAGAGTGGCCAGGAATAGGGGCGTATTTCGAGGTTAGTGGGAGCGAGAGGGGTGTGGGCGGGCCGTGGTCTAGTGGATGTCTGTTACCTCTAACTTGCAAATCATGTTACTGAGCATACTATCAAACAGAATGGATTGAGAGAGAGAGAGAGAGAGAGAGAGAGAGAGAGAGAGAGAGAGAAAGTGGTTGCTGGGTTGATCTAAGACTAATTGGAAAAGGAGTGGGTTAACCTCAGATAATGAAGAAAAACAGAGAGAAAAAAAAATAGAGAGAAGGCAAGAAACATAGCAATAATACCAGAGAAAAGAAAAGAAGAAGAAGGAAGGAAGGAAGGAAGGAAGGAAAGAGGGAGGAGTGAGATACAGAATAACAACGGGAGATTGAGATAGGGAGAGGAAAGAATAACTGCTTGAGAAGAGACGAAAACGAGAGAGAACACAAGGGAAGGGCGGAAAAATAGCGTCCAGAGAGAGAGAGAGAGAGAGAGAGAGAGAGAGAGAGAGAGAGAGAGAGAGAGAGAGAGAGAGAGACGGGTGGCTCAAGGACCTCACACCATTTGAGAGGATCACCGTGGATATGGCGGAAGGAAGGAGAGAGAGAGAGAGAGAGAGAGAGAGAGAGAGAGAGAGAGAGAGAGAGAGAGAGAGAGAGAGAGAGAGAGAGAGAGAGAGAGAGAGAGAGAGAGAGAGAGAGAGAGAGAGAGAGAGAGAGAGAGGGAGGACAGAGGAAAACAGACAGAGACAGAGACACAGAAAGTGAGACAAAAAGTGAGACAGAAAGAGAGACAGAAAGTGAGACAGAAAGAGAGACAAAGAGACACAGAAAGAGAGACAGAAAGACAGACAGAAGGAGAAAAAGAAAGAACAGGAGAACTGGAATAGTGTTAGTGGTGATGGTGATGATGGTGGCAATGGCAATGGTAGCAATGATGGTGCTGGTGGGATAATACTACTACAGGCCAAGGAGGGAAGGAAGGGAAGGAGGGAGAGAGAGAGAGAGATGGCGAGATGGAGAAAGAGAAGTGACCGCTCTCTCCTTGGCGGTCAAGATCTGTCTAGGGAGCAATTTGTTGAGGGCTCAGAGAAGGGTGTGGAGGGCAAGGGCGTGGCGGGAATAGCAGGAGGGAATGCTGGGACTGTGGCTGGAACTGTGACTGGGATGGGCTGAAACTATGGGAACTGGGATGGGATGGAATGGAACTAGGAATGGGCTGGGCTGGGCTGTGATGGAATGTAACTAGGATGGGCTGGGCTGGGCTGGGTTGGCCTGGGATGGAATGTTACTGTGGCTCAAACTATGGCTACAAGTGTGGCTGGGATAGGCTGAAACTATAGGAACTGTGATGGGATTTGATGGGCTGGGACTAGGATGGGCTGGGCAGGGCTGGGCAGGGCTGGGATAAGCTGGACTGGGATGGGATGAACTGTTGTTGTTGTTGTTGTTGTGGTTGTTGGTGGTGGTGGTGGTGGTTGTGGTGGGAATGATGTTATTGTTGTTTTTGTTGCTTTTGTGCTGTTGTTGCTGTTGTTGTGTAAACCTGTGGTATATCATCATCATCATCATCATCTTCTTCTTCATCTTCTTTTCTTTTTCATCATCATCATCATCATCTTCTTCTTCGATGGTGATGATGATTGCTGTGGTTCTTCTTCTTCTTCTTCTTCTATTGGTGTTTGGTTTCTTCATATAATTCATCCTTCTAAGTTTCATTTTTGTTTCTTTTTATTTATTTATTTGTTTTTTCAATTCTCATAAAGATTCTAACATTCCTCTTTTCAGCATCAACACTATCACCACCACAATCATCATCGTCATTTACATTCTCTTCATCTCCTCCTCCTCCTCCTCCTCCTCCTCCTCCTCCTCCTCCTCCTCCTCCTCCTCCTCCTCTTCCTCCTCCTCCTACCTGTTTTCATCTTCTTCATCCTCTCTTTCTGCGTATTCTTTCCATCATCACCATAATATTCCTCCTTCCCATTTTTCCTTTATAATGTCGCTATCATTCATCTTTTCCTTCCCCTTTCTTCTTCTTTGCTCTT
>NC_059297.1:565579-600579 GCF_017591435.1 Portunus trituberculatus | reverse complement strand
TCCTTGACCTCTCTAAAGCTTTCGACAGCGTACATCATAACATCTTAAAGGAAAAACTTGCAAGAGCCCAAATAGACAATTTCTGGTTCAACGATTACTTGAAAAATAGAAGTCAGCAGGTGAAAATAAATGATAAAACCTCAAAAACACTACCCATCAATTTCGGTGTGCCTCAGGGGTCAATCCTAGGCCCAATTCTTTTTAATTTGTTTGTCAATGACCTCACGACTATAATTACAGACTGTGATATCATACAATATGCAGACGATACACAATTCATACATACCGGCTCTGCTGACGCTCTCCCAGACCTTATTGAAAGAGCCGAGGCCACGCTTTCTTTAGCTAAATCTTATTTTAATACTAATGGCTTAATGTTAAACACAAGAAAAACGCAGTGTATTTTTGTTGGCACTAAACCTGTCATTAAGCAAATACCCACTGACACTAAAATTACATTCAACAACACGTCCATCACCCCAGCACACACGTCAAAAACCTTGGAATAACAATGGACAATCACATGAGCTTTGATGTACACATTAAAGAAATATATAGAAAAGTAATGGGCCACCTACTGTTTCTAAACAGAGTAAAAGACAAATTCGAGAAAGACACTCGGAGAATAGTAGTAGAATCAATTGCCCTCAGTACTGTAAACTACTGCCTCTCTGTGTACGGAACCACCAACAGCACACTACTACGACAAGTGCAGCAACTACAAAACTTCGCTGCCAAAATATGTGCTGGAGGAGCGAGGCGTTGCGATCTTGCCACCCCTTCATAACTCAGCTTGAGTGGCTCAAAATAGATAGAAAGGTTATTTTTGATGTTGCTGTGCATGTGTTTAAGATAAAGAATAAACTATTTCCAGAGTGGTACATGCATCTTCCTACACACAGTGAAATCTCACACCACACCTGCACAACGCGACGCAGACACAATCTACATATTCCACTCACCCATACAGACAGTGGCGGGCGATCCCTCACTGTCTTAGGCCCAAAATTACGGAATGACTTGCCCCAACGTGTCGAAGACTCAAACACTCTGACTGCATTCAAAATACGTCTCAAAGCTTTCCTCATGGAGAATAATGCACTACATATACATACACGAGTATAATATGACTGGATCACTATGACAATTTTCGCACTACATGCAACTAGGATTTGTGTAACACCTTTAATGATTTTAGATATGTATAGTTTTATGTTAATCTTTTATAAAACGTAACAAAAAAAAGTTAGTGCACTTCTCAATAACAACATTCAAACTGCATGTAACTAGGGCTGGTGTACTTCTTTTAATTTTATGATTTACAGTGTTTTATGTCATGATTTTATTACATGTAACCAATTCCACTATTATCATTATTATTATTTCATTTATATTTCTATTTTTTTCACCACTATATTATATATTTTTTTCCCTCTTATTAATGTGGTACTTACCAAATGTATACTTAATATGTACAGAATAGCCACTTTAATGGAAATAAAATTTTCTGATTCTGTTTCTGATTCTATTATTGATTCTCTTCGATTCGTGACTTTCATCATATATATGTCTAGTTCATCTTAAAGGGTTCTATTGTCACGATAGGAGTTACTCATTTTTTTATTGTTTTCCGTTGAATGTCATGAATTTCAATTTCTTTTCTTTCTCTAATTTCAGCCTTTCTTTGTTCTCCTTTGCAGATTGAAGAGAGAGAGAGAGAGAGAGAGAGAGAGAGAGAGAGAGAGAGAGAGAGAGAGAGAGAGAGAGAGAGAGAGAGAGAGAGAGAGAGAGAGAGAGAGAGAGAGAGAGAGAGAGAGAGAGAGAGTGTGTGTGTGTGTGTGTGTGCCCTGTTGTACTCCCTATCATTAAAATTCAAGGAAAAAGTGATCATAAAAAGCCAACACAGTTTACATTTGTACTGGCAAGAGATTATTTCCCTCCTCGAGAGACCTGCATGCTTTTAACACGGACAATACCGCGGCATCTGGTGGTTTTAGGTTCAAAGAGGCAGCATACCCTAAAAAAGAAAGCAGGCACAAGATCACTTCATTATAAAGCACGCGACATAAGATCTTGGTTTTGTCTTACCAGTTTCTATAATTCCGAGTCTTGCAAAACGAAGTACGGATAGGTGGAACACAAAACTCATGGACAAATTTACTGGTGGGGACATGTGGTAAAAGAGAAGTTATATTCAAAACATAGACGTGTATACCTAATAGCTTCAGGTCATTAGGCCATTGTGTTCTTATGTCAATTTAGTCAATTTGGCTAACATTATATCATTCCTTAAGGGATCTGGCATTTCAAGAAGGCCTTTTTTAAATATTTTGTTACCCTTGGCTCGTTTTCGCTTTTGCTTAAAAAAGAAAAAAAAGTAAGACAAAAGGGAGAGATAGGGTACACTGTCCAGTTACTATTACTTTACATTCATGTATTCATATATTTTGTACTCCACTACTTCCCCAGAGAAAAGAAAGAGGAAGAATCGACTATTCATAAGACACATACTTCATGCGGTGGCACAGAATTCTCTTTATAGGGTTGGCATTTATAAACCAGTGAGTGTGCGGTACAGGGCGCCAGATTTCACGGGAGCTGATTCAATAAGAAGCGTGTCACTTCTGGGTACGATTCAGAAAATAGAGGAAGGAGGCTGAGAGAGAGAGAGAGAGAGAGAGAGAGAGAGAGAGAGAGAAGTGGTTGCCGTGGAACAGTGGAACTGCGTACATTGGGGTCCGAGGGGTCTCCAAGCGCACGGGTTCGAATCCTATCCACGGTCCGAGTGTAGGCTGGGTTTCCTCACTCGGAGCAACGGTTTCCTAAAGGGTGGGCTTTGAGATAGGGGTACCTCCCCTCAAAAAAAAAAAAAATATCCCCTTTAGCCCATAAATTCCCGTGAAAAGCCCACATAGTATAAATAAATAAATAAAGGTGGCGAAAAACACAAACTTCCACACTAGTGCTGAGATAGTTTTAAGTATGAAAAGTTCTTATATGTAATATGTACTACATACCTCACTGTTTATGTTTAAGTGTAGACTTTTTAAATAGCAACATAAAAAAAGTGTTTCTTTAAGCTTCTGTAATGTCGTTTCAAAGAGAGAGAGAGAGAGAGAGAGAGAGAGAGAGAGAGAGAGAGAGAGAGAGAGAGAGAGGCTATCGGCAAAGTTGTGTCTGTGCGATAAGCTGCAAAATCAATTTATGGAATTAAAAGCCAGATAGGGTTTCAAGAACAATTCAGGAAAGATCAGAGAACGGAATCGCGAAAGCCTTTATGGCCCCGTAACTTGCAGCCGGTTGTGTTGCGGGGTCGTACTTCTGTCACGAGCAATTCACTGAACACTCACGCACCAGCCAACCATTTTGACTGAGCCTCATCGGAGTTATAGCAGCGGGACCCTCACCAACTTCACCAATAGACATATACAATTTTTTTTTTATTCTATTTAATCTATTTAGTACTTCAAGTTACTTTTATACTTAACCTCTTCAGTACCATGACGCGTGTCCATACTCATTCTGCTTACTATCTGGTGACTTAATGCAGCTTCAGAAACTCATGTGGGGAATTTAAATAGTGAAGATTGTGGCCATTAATATTCTGACCTCCAGAGACCCTTCCTAATGTCAATAAAATGATTTAATCGTACACAAATATCAAGGTAAAAATTTGTCCCAGTACAGAAGGTGTTAACGGTTTTTTTTTTTTATAGTGTTCAGTATATTTGTATAGGCTGTTATTTTATTGGTGTGTGTGTGTGTGTGTGTGTGTGTGTGTGTGTGTGTGTGTGTGTGTGTGTGTGTGTGTGTGTGTGTGTGTGTGTGTGTGTGTGTGTGTGTGTGTGTGTGTGTGTGTGTGTGTGTGTGTGTGTGTGTGTGTGTGTGTGTGTGTGATAAGGTACTTGACATTAAACTAATAAAGTACGTATCGTAAAAAGAAGCTAAGATATCATTTGTTAATAAGTTGATGATTTATCCTTACAATTGCTTCGTTAATTTCAGTGTAATATCCGCTGCACTATTCCGCAAGATAGGAAAATAAAGGAAACTTAAAGCGAGGACTGTATGTGTAATGTCAAAAAAAACTCAAGTATTTTTCGTTGCAGGAGAAACATTTATGTGTATTATTTCTTTCTAAAGTACTGAGAAATACACCACGAGAAGAAAAAAAGAATAGTCACAGGCAAAATTCCAATTGAACGTGGGTTTGGCATTATTTGGGATTCCACAATGTACAACGTAAAGGTATTTCAGTCGCACTACGCGGTGCAAAAAATTTAAGGCTTGAAATGAAACTGGTCGTGAGAAGAATACGAGAGACTAGAGAGAAAAATGTGTGTGTGTGTGTGTGTGTGTGTGTGTGTGTGTGTGTGTGTGTGTGTGTGTGTGTGTGTGTGTGTGTGTGTGTGTGTGTGTGTGTGTTTGCGAGATCACGTTATCTCATTGCCTTTTCATACAAATCGTTTTATAATGGCTTATTATTTACAACACATGAGGTTAATAAATCAATCGAGCTTATTTATCTATTTACATTCATCCTGTGTGTGTGTGTGTGTGTGTGTGTGTGTGTGTGTGTGTGTGAGAGAGAGAGAGAGAGAGAGAGAGAGAGAGAGAGAGAGAGAGAGAGAGAGAGAGAGAGAGAGAGAGAGAGATTCGTGACTGACATACTACTCTCTTGACTTCCAACCAGACATTACCTGAATATCTTGCTGCCTAACCGTCTGTCAGTGATCCTTTCCATGCCGAAGCTACCTGTCTGCTACGCTGTCTCCCTGTCTAACTGTCTCTCCGTCTGTCAATCTATACTGGACCTCGTGGGTAGACATAACGACTGGCCTCCACTTTCCTTCCTACTGGCATGGGATGTGTGGAATGCTGAAAGGATACATTGGTGTTGCTGTTAGCGGTGGTGGTGGTCGATATGGTAATGATTGTGGTGATGGTGGTGGTGGTGGTGTCAGTAAGTGTAGTGGTGAAACAAGTGGTGAGGATGTGGTGTGCTGCTGCTGGCTATGGTAATGGTGGTGGTGATGGTGGTGATAGCAAAGATGGTTGTGATAGAGAGCGTAGTGGTGAAAGAAGTGGTGATAATGGTTGAGTGATAGTGGTAGTGATGGGGGTGAAGGTGATGGTGTATTGGCAATAATGACAAGAATAAAAGTAATTGGCGCCGCAGCCCTTAATTTTTTTTTTTTTTTCACGTCACAAATATAGTTGAGAAAATTAAACATAATATTAAAAGATTAAACGACTATAAGGTTCACTAGTGTTTCTTTGACTTACGGCGTAATGGTGATAATGGTGATGAATGATGAGTGATGTGGAGAGATGGTGGTGATTCAGTTGATGGTGGCAGCAGTAGTGGTGGTGGTAGTAGTGAAAATAGTTAGTGGTGACAAGAATAGAAGAGAATGTTAAGTGTGACGCTGATGGTGGTATTAAGTAGAGTAACAAGTGGTATTGTCGCTGTGAGAACTTGTTAACTCTTTCACGCTTCTTTCCACAGTGTTCAAATTACTCTCACCTCATTCTTCAGTGATATATACTACTTAACCCTTTCAGTACTGTGAACCTATTTTTACCATGAGTTTTGGGTATCATTGAACGATTTTACTTACATTAGGAAGGGTCTATGGAGATCAGAAGATTAATGGCCAGAGTTTTCACTATTTTAATTCCTCCATATTAGTTCCTCAAGGTGTATAAAGACGTCAAATAGTAAGCAGAATAAATATAAAAATGTGCTACGATACTAAAAGGGTTAAGCCTTTATGAACTATCACATTTTACAAGGAGACAATCAGCACATTAGAGACCTTCACACTAAAAAATAAAACAGACTACAGAAAAAAAATATATCAGAAGGTAAGTCTATTTTCCAAACTCTACCCACACATTTGAATCTTGACAAAATTCCCTCCACATAACATCTCCAAAGACATATTTCAAACCTATTTCGCATTATAAATTCACGTATTTACCTGTGAGTGACTGATTCCATGACTTTGACCTTTACATTCTCTCTCTCTCTCTCTCTCTCTCTCTCTCTCCTTTCCTCACATTATTCAGCAGCTGTCCTCCCAACCTTCCCTGCTCTACTCCTACACTGCCTCCCTGCCGGCCCTGCTGGTGCTTTTCCTGGCTTCCGCTTGCTTCCTCTGGGTCTGCCTCCTCTAATTACTTCCGTTAGCGAGGGTGGACGAGGATATGTGGTCGTCTGTCTGTTAGCAGCAATGGAAGACGGCACGTTTTCATTACCTGGCATCGTCTGTCTGCCAGTGACTTCACGTATACGAAAGGCACAGAACAATGGTGAGGCAAGAAGTATTGTTTGTTATTCGTAGTTTGCTAGTACTTGTGGGTCTTCTACTTGGTGTTATTGTTAGTTGCCATCGTTATTATCATCTTTTTGATTATCATCATTGTTATTACTGTTATCATTATCATTACTTTTCTTTCTTTCTCTGGCGTAACATTTTTATTTATTTTTGTGGGTTATTTTTACTTGGTGTTATTGTTAGATGACATTATTATTATTATCATCCTTATTTTTATTAATATCATTGTTATTATTATTATTCTTATCATTATTATCATTTATTTCTATTTCTGGGGTAACATTTTTTTTTTTTTACTCTTTCCCTTCACAAAGAATAGCTCTAATTAAAAATCCAGCAATACTCGTCTCTCATTTCAATTCTCTTTTTGTATCTATATCTTTTTCTCACTTTTTGCATGTACTGTTGCTACATCTGGTTTTAATTTCTACACTCCAACGTAATTAATTCCGTCATTCGTGATAAAACAAAGCAGAAAAACCGTTAAACATATACTATTTCAAGCATACAACTACTCTCTCTCTCTCTCTCTCTTTCTCTTGTTTTCCTGCCGAGTTGGTGGTGTACAAATGTTCTTTTTTCCTTTCTTACTCCTCCCCCTTTAAGTCCTTGGCGCATGCTTGGCGTCTTCAACTAAGTTGTGTGGTTATGCCGGCGTGCTCTGCCTGCCTTTCTCGCTGACCCTTCTTCTAACACGTACCCAACAGCTGTATTTCGAGTCTTACTTCCTTTGCGGTTTCCTCACCCTATTTATTATTTCCTTTCCTCCCTCTTCTCTCTCGCTCTGTCTCTCTATCTATCTCTGTCTCTTTCTGCGTTTATCTACACGCATTCTTCTTTGCTCTTTCTCTCCTGAGCTCGCCTACAGATGACTTAGTGATCGCCTACACAAGCAGAAGCAGCAGCTCGTTCCTTGTGTCAGATTCAGGAAATGACGTGAGGTGCTGTGAGTCATGAGGTGGAAATATTGTGTAGATTGCATTCACGATCTTCCTCATTTGCTTCCTTCCTTGACGTGGGAGCTTTCTTTCTAGCTGGGAATAGTGTGTGTGTGTGTGTGTGTGTGTGTGTGTGTGTGTGTGTGTGTGTGTGTGTGTGTGTGTGTGTGTAGCATATAATTACTGTTTACTTTGCATAAATTCTAAAATGGGTTTTACTTTTATACATTTCCTGTTCCACATTGTTTTCACTAGTCTTTTTCTTCTTTTTTTTTGTTGGTTTAATGTTACTACGTTTATGTTGGCATGTAGTTAATAACCTGTTATTTGAAATTACTTATATTACTCGTATAAAAATGTGGTGAATAGACAAGGTAATCTAAAGTTATAGAGTGTGTGTGTGTGTGTGTGTGTGTGTGTGTGTGTGTGTGTGTGTGTGTGTGTGTGTGTGCTTAACAATACACCCACAACAAGTCTCATCACAGCATCGTCACATCATTGCTTTCGTCACATGCCCAACCCATCCTCTCATCTGGCCATCCTCCCCTCTAGCAACATCTCTTCCTGAAGCACTACGAGAGAGGCAGCGCTGGAACCCTTGCGCCCTTGCTAAGCCACCCCACATGATGATGATGACCCTGACGTACCCTTCCTTTCCTTCCTGCTTCCCTCCAACAAACACCTTCCGTCAGATGAGATTATCTTTCATCACTTCCTTCCAGTCCATCACAGGGTACCACTGCCTCACTCACTCCCTCTGTCATTCACTCACTCACCCTCTTATTTGCTCCTCATGCATGTAGGAGTTTCATCGTATTTTTTCTCTCCTCTTGTTGTTGTTGCTTCCATGTGTCTTTCCCTCAGTATTAGCACACATTTCGCGAGATTCTATTCACTGTAGCTTTCTGTGTTTTGTTCTGGTGTCACTGTGCATAGGAATACTGTTTGTTATTATCTCTATTATTATTATCATTATCATTATCATTATTATTATTATTATTATTATTATTACTAGTAGTAGTAGTAGTAGCAATAGCAGTAGCAGTAGTAGTAGTAGTAGTAGTAGTAGTAGTAGTAGTAGTAGTAGTATTATTATTATTATTATTATTATTATTATTATTATTATTATTTTTATTATTTTATCATTATTATCATATTATTACCATTATGTATTTTTTCTTGTCCAATTTTCTTTCACTTATCATTATTTTCTACTATTTTTTTTTCCGATTATCTTCATAATTAGTATTACTATTATCATTATCGCCATTATCGCTGCCGTGGCTTTAAGTCTTTGTCTTCCTCCCCTGTCCTTGTCTGCAGCAAAGATCAAACGATTATTAATAACACAATCACCTAACTTCTGACCTGAACTCGATATGCTCCATGCGTGCAGTGAAGGAATATATCCGGCGCGGAGCTGCGTACCACTCCCGTGTTGGCTTTTCATTAGCTGTCTTTTACTACCTCATTTTGTTCTGCCTCTTTAATGAATACCGCCTTGTATGTGAGGGAAAGTGCACACAATATGAAACGACTTGTAGTAGGAAGAGTAAAACATGTGATTATTTAATTCAGTAATCATTTTGACACAATTTGTTGCTCATTCGCTAATTCAATGTCAAAGATACTTCTATGAGTTCCGTCACTCTGGGATTGAGAAAAAGTCATGTCTGAAACAACGCTGATGAAGTGAACTGTTACCTCAGTTCCACATTTTATCTGCCTTGTGAATACTACAGTCGCACTCACAAGTTTGAATGCTGCATTATCGTACTCCGCCAATCTACTCATTAACACTCCGAAATTCTACCTCCGTTACGCTTTGGGAATATTTATCATCATTGCCAATATATGAAAGCAGTATTGACTATTTATTATTTAAAACGCAAACTGCATATACTTAACATCATATATCGTGACCATGACTAGAGTTCGCCAGATATAAAAAGATTAACTTGACGCTTCAGCTAAAGGAATATTTTCATTTAAGCTGCCCAACATAATTCAGAAGACAGACCTTGAACTTTTGGTTATATCTTTCCAATTGAACACTTTCGGGAACGAGAAATTTCATTGTGCCTTTTTTGTGGTTCATCCTTAAACACTATTTCTTGTTGCCACTAGCTAAAGCAATTCTTTCAACGAAAATTTCAAATACCCATTTCTACTGAGCGACACTCCCTCACAAGCAACAGTAGCACCAAACACCGCCATCAGTGGAACGGACACAATATTCCTGGGAGTGACAGACCAAATGCCACGCCACACAGCCTTGACACCCACACACAAGTTAGGAATTCTACCCCCGAACATTCCATAGAGATAGTGACCAAAGTTGAGACACCCATATGTGAATCTCTCTCTCTCTCTCTCTCTCTCTCTCTCTCTCTCTCTCTCTCTCTCTCTCTCTCTCTCTCTCTCTCTCTCTCTCTCTCTCTCTCTCTCTCTCTCTCTCTCTCTCTCTCTCTCTCTCTCTCTCTCTCTCTCTCTCTCTCTCTCTCTCTCTCTCTCTCTCTCTCTCTCTCTCTATATATATATATATATATATGTGTGTGTGTGTGTGTGTGTGTGTGTGTGTGTGTGTGTGTGTGTGTGTGTGTGTGTGTGTGTGTGTGTGTACAACCAAAGGATATGTGGAAAACTCAACAGTTTTCATCAAATATAGCGGAAAATTGGAGGAAACTTTTGACCAGCAATAAAGCAATACAACAAATAAAATACAGTGTGTGTGTGTGTGTGTGTGTGTGTGTGTGTGTGTGTGTGTGTGTGTGTGTGTGTGGAAGCAAGAGCGGAGCAACGGATGCGCTTTCAGATAGGATGTCTCTCTTAGCCAGTAAATTCCCGTGGAAATTCCATATGGTATAGAAACCGAAAGGGCACAAACACCTGGGTCAAAATAGTGAAGCAGGATATGAACTCAGTGTCACATTGCGGGAAAGTCTCTAGCATATTGTCCATCATCCACCTGCACAGTGATCCTCGGCCAGTTCCTTGTGAGAATCCTGGCATGAACACCCACTGTGAGACATTACCTGCAAACACACAGGAAGATAAATATTAATAAAAAAAACTAAAAATGTTATTCCAGATACCATATATACCTGTGAACATGAAGGAAAGAAATATTAATGAAAAATAATGTTAAAATGAGTTTACTCAATGAAGTATTTATGAAAAAGAAGAAAAAATATATTTAAAAAATAGATAATGATAATAAAACCTTGCCATTCCAGTGTCGCAAGTTAAATACCACTGGAAGGTGTTAGTTTCTAGGAAAGGTGAAATAAAACATGCTTAACCCCTTAAGTACAATGACGCGTTTCCATATTCATTCTCATTATTATTTGGTGATTTCATAGAGCTTCAGCAACTAATGTAAGGCATTAGAATATTGAAGACTGTGGCCATTAATCTTTTTACCTCCACAGACTCTTCCTAATGTCAATAACATGGTCAAATCGTACGCAAAGCTCAATGTAAAAATGTTTCCCAGTATTAAAGGGCTTAAACCCAAATCGATACTATAATCTTTATACTGGAAAAAACAAGTAATATTCCCAGCCATTCCTCTTCCTACTAATCAGTTTTCTGTAGTCAATAAAACAAGAATTTAAAACTCTAATGTTACGGCCCGCCCATAACATACTCCACTACCATCACCTCCTCCGCTTGCTACCTCGTTTGCCACCTCTCCCCCTCACCTTCCACGCCACCGTCTCATGAACCTTCCACGCCGCCGTCTCATGAACCCTCCACGTCACCGTCTCATGAAGCCCCGCTACTGTCCCGAAGTTGGATTCACGCAGTCCCATTCGACTCCAGCGGAAGTGTTAAAGCAAGCTCGGCTTTCTGGGAAGTCAGTCGAGGTCCAGGCCTCAACCAGTGAACACAACGTCTCTTGGACTACCCAGCACTTCACCACTGCGACACCGCATAAGTATCACTTCCCCTCGTCCGTTTTTTCCACATTGCCTCTATATAGGATTATTATTATTGTTAGGTATTAAGTTGGGTTCTTTATTGTTGTATTTATTTCTGTGTTATATGTATATGTGTATGTCAGTTTCATATGTTTCATGTTATATCTATGTGTATGTCAGTTTCATGTTTCATGTTATATCTATGTGTATGTCAGTTTCATTATGAGGGTTATTAAAATAGCTTTTTAAAGTGCCCCCCCTTTGCATTTCCTCACCAGTTGAACCTGCAGTGTTTTTTTTTATTGTTATTGTTCACCGGCTCCCCGATGCCAATCTTACCCGTTTAACCGGTGAACGTAACACTAAACAGGAATTGACACTGCAATCTCTATACTGGAGAAGACGAGCAGTAGCCATTTCTTTTCCTAGTAACCAGTTTTCTGTGGCTAATAAAACAAGAATTCAAAACTCTATGAGATGGTAAGGAAAGGTCCAAAAAAATGCTTTACACAAGGTTCAGGGAAGAGTTACCCACCGCCAGTGTGTGTGGTGCGCCGGGACGGAACCAAATGACCTCAACGATATTGGTGGAGCCTCCGACACCACGATGAATGTGTGTGTGTGTGTGTGTGTGTGTGTGTGTGTGTGTGTGTGTGTGTGTGTGTGTGTGTCGGTGAATAGGCAGGTGGGGTTAGTGCTTACAAGTACATAAGGTCAAGAAATGTTCTAAATTGTGAGGTTGACGAGAGACAAGAAACGTATCAATAAGTAAATAAATAGACAAATAGATATAATAAAAAATGGATAAGTAAATGAAACGAAACTAAGCCATGCAAATATATATCAAACTCGAAACTTAGTTGTTATGTACCTATGAAGTACAAGCTGTCAAACTACGCAGCCCTGTTAGATTAGGTTGGGTTAGATTAGGTTAGGTTAGTTGTCATTCATACATACAAACACGTGTCATTTCTTGCCTACATAAACGCACAGAACACACTAAAGTAGAACTGGAACGCAATCTCCATATAGAGCATAACGTAATTAATTGGCAAGTGAGAAAGGCACTGCATGAGACCTCTATTTAAAATGCCACTGAAATATGGAGCCCAAAAATAAAGACAACCAATACCTGTCCTTCGTTTACATATAAATGGTGCCGCTATTTAGTAGAAAGCTTTCTGTTTGGGAATATGAACGAGTTATTCAGTTTTATTTTCCTCTCATATACAAAATTAGAAAGCAAGCACTACAGAATAGGTTTGATAGTGCGATTTGGAGCGTCTCTTCCCTGTCAAATTAATCAGCGTTATCCTCTTTAGTACCATGACACGTTTTCATATATATTCTACTTACTATTTGGCGATTTTATACAGCTTCAGAAACTTATGTTGGGATTTGAATAGTGAAGACTCTGGGCATTAATTTTCTGATCTCCATAGACCCATCTTAATGTAAATAAAATCGTCTAATCATACCCCAAACTCAAGGTAAAAATGTGTCCCAGCACTGAAGGGGAAATGGCGCGAGAGGACGCATTAAGATAAATTTCAAGTTATCTATTCTACTACTTTTCCCTCCATATGTAAAAATTTGAAACAGACAATATAAAAAAATGAAAAAAAAAAAAATAATGAGTCTTTCCTTCTGTACACAAAGGAACATTAACAAAAGTATTTCGTACCAGATACTCAAAATGTCCCTGAATTCCCTATTGATCTTTCTCTTATAAATAAGGTAAGCAAGTACTTGTACAAATTTAGAGTTGCGTAGTGGCACGGGGATGTATAACAGAATGAGCGTAGCGCGCCTCGCCTGTCGTACACACTTACTGAAACACTCGGGAAGCTGAATACTCCTCCCGTGGGAACTTTTATATTCCCACAAACGAAGAAAAAGTGCGGAAGGAAACATTAGAATTTTTATACGTTGTTTTCTTTCTTCTCTTCCTTTTTTTTTGTTTGTACACTAGGAAACGCCAAGCACAAATTCATTTTCTACATTTTTTTTCTTCATTTGTTCAGTAATTTTTTCATTCAGTTCATTTTTCATAAAGCAGATCGTAATCACACACACACACACACACACACACACACACACACACACACACACACACACACAGAGAGAGAGAGAGAGAGAGAGAGAGAGAGAGAGAGAGAGAGAGAGAGAGAGAGAGAGAGAGAGAGAGAGAGAGAGAGAGAGAGAGAGAGAGAGAGAGAGAGAGAGAGAGAGAGACTCCTGTCACACAATTTCATGTCTTCAATTAACAATATTCGTTCGTCAGAGGCACTTATTTCTTACAAACTCTTACATATGTTTCGAAATTTGCTCTAAGGTTTGTCTTCATGTTCATTTGAGATATTCACACTATATAACAGAAAGACACAGCATGGCGTAGCAAGGAGGTCATACACCTTCGACTGAAAAAGGGGTGTGAATCAAGATCGAACCCAAAACATTGTCAGCCACACTTGCACTTTATCAGCAGGCCATCAAACTCCTTTGAACACACAACATGAGAGACGTAAAAGAAGTGTGAAGGGACCAGCGGACGTAAAGTTATACCCTCGTTATAGCGACGTAAGAGTTTCGTCGGTAACAAAGTATCAAAGTACAAAACAGCTTTGAAACGTAACGGCCACCTGGAACTTTTGCCGAATCATCACAGCACATCCTTTTTTTATATTCTTTTACGTAGCAACGCTAATGAGAGCACCTGTTTTTTTTCCTTAGTCTTTTCCTCTGTCATTAATTACTGTTACTAATAGTACTACAAATTTTTTTTCATTTTTGTTTATGTTCTTGTCCTTTTTACACTTCTTTGCAAACAAACTATCCCATCACTATGGTATTCCAGTTAAAATGGATACCGTAGTACCTAAACTTAAGTATAGAAGAAGCAATGGAGGACTGCAGAAAACAGATCATATAATCGTTTGTACCCTCTATTGTTGATGTAGGTGGGGGAAGAGCTCTCTTCTGTACTATCCAGTTAACATAGAACAGTTACCGAAACAATCTAGCAATGACCTCAGAACCTGTTGTTGTTTGGACTTTTGTATGATCTCTTGTGTATACTCAGAGTCGCGATCGGTGAAGTAGAAACACCAGTAGCATTAGTAGTAGTAGCAGCAAAACTCATTATTTTTTAACACAGTCCAGCAATTTAATCCGATTCATATCTTTATTCCTCTCCAACGCTACACTACTAACGAAACCACACAGTCATTCATTTCCACACGAGAACACTGCACACTCTCATGATTCCAACCACCGCGGAACTTACGGGATGAGAGTGTGATGGCGCGATTGGAAATTTAATAGCGTGGCGACAAATAGAAGAGGTGTTAAGGTTATCCCTATTGTTGGAAGGCAATTAGCGGCTGGGAGATCGGTAAGGGCTTGGATTCAACGGGACGCGTCGGCACACTCCCGCACACTGTTCGCAAAGCCTCGCACAAAGGTTTCACTCACCCGATTGATTTTAATGACAATATTCTCACGCGACCTGAATGGTTTTAGTTAGATTGAGGCATGTTATATTGCCGGTGTGTGTGTGTGTGTGTGTGTGTGTGTGTGTGTGTGTGTGTGTGTGTGTGTGTCAGTGAAAAAAATGTTACTTTTCCCGGTTTTTTTTACTTTTTTTTTTTACATTACAAGTGTCCAGTTTTAAATGAGTTAAAAACGTAACTCGCATTCTAAATTATACTTTGAATTTTTCACAGAATATAATTTCATTTTAGAATTTGAAATACAGTCTACACAGCGGTGAAGATGCACAGAAGGCAAGTACATGTGGTACAGCAGCCCTGCCTCATCCTCCCTGTGTCCAGGTTAAGGCGTTAAGGCGCTGGGCGCCGGGTGTGCTGTCCGTGGAGGAGTTATGAGCTCAAACAAGTTTGGTGCGCAAGAAAAATGTAAGAAAAAAGCGTTTGAACAGCTGACCTGAGCACTTTTTCCCCTCTTTGCGGCAGAGGAATTGCTCCAGAGGCGGCTTCACTGCGGTGGAGTGCGAGCTGGGGTGGACCACTACGGCGAGCGTCTGTTCACTTTACTTTATAACGCTGATCAATTTTTGAAAGAGACGAAATCCACAAAGAAATTAAGAATATAAGTTGCATCCATCACAAGGTGAATTATTGTTGCATTTTGAATGCGTGAATGATAAAATAATGTAGAAATTCAATGTTGTAAAGCAAGACTTATGAATTTAGATATACCAGTAAGTTATATCTGGAAGAAAATGCTTCTACAAACATCTCATCAACGCCAGACACCAAACTCTAATCATTGCTTACTTTACAAGCTCAGAAACTCAACCTTTCACCGCCACAATCCCGATAAGAATCAGGATCACGTTAATGTTAGGCTTCATCACAAGATGGTGTGTGGAATATCATGGACGCCAGGAGCTGTAGCAAGGATTACGATTATCATGAAGTTTGAACACTAATACAACCACCTTGATTTCAATCTTGAAGAGTAACTGTGCGGGGAAAAACAGTCAAGAAAATACAATAATGCAATCATCTGAACACTGAACATATTGCAGTGCCAGGATTTCCTAGAAATGCTGAGTTTTCATTGATAGTTCTGGACAGAGAAAGAACCACATTCGCACAAATATAGACTGATTGCATGAGCACAGCATGCATGTTGCCACCTATAGCACCTCACAAGGTAAACAAAGCAAAATGAAAGGGAACCCTGAAGGTGGGGCCTCATCAGTTTCATTATTTTGGTGTAAAGTAACGCAAGTAAGTCCCAAGTGTTCTATATTTCTGCAGCTGACTAGCCGAGGTAATCAGGGAATTACTTCAGCACAGGAAGGATATCACAGAGCAGCTGGTGTTTATGTTCAGATGTCTTTTTTTTCTTTAAACTCAGGAAGAGACAGCATTGGCCGCTACTGGGGAAAAAATAATTTGCCACGAACCAAAATCGGTAGAGATACGTTTTTCTACTGATCATTCCAGCGAGGAGGAGCAGCACCAACAGACACCACCAGCAACAACAGCACTCCCACCACCACTACCACGACTAGAGTAACAACAAAATAACAGCCAAAGTAAAAAGACAAATAATCTCGAGATGAAGCACATCTCCGCCAGCCAGTTTGTCCCTTGTTGGCTTTCAGCTTTCGGTTCATCGACAAAAAACGAACGACCCACCATTTGCTTTTTCTCTTTTCTTGCGCCTCGACTTGCATCGTCTATCAACTAAGGATCTCATTATCTATCATACCGCATGGACGAAAAATGAAATAGACATAGGTAACATTAAACAAATGGGCGAGAGATTAGTTCCTCCCCAAGAGTCGGCCAGTTACCCATGAATGCAGCAACAAGCTGGCAGACCCGCGAAGCCAATTATACTATTTTGGAGGTCATTCACAATGTTCAGGTACCCTACAAGCGCGCGGCATTTAATATGCTGAACTCCGTCGAGGCCGATATTGAATTAATTAATTCCTGGGATGTTGTTCGTGACCACACGGTGTGTCGCTCTGCCGCGCAAACACGATTTCATCTAATTAGGTACTATTAGTAAATTAAAGAGAAAGTCGCGGTTAATGATCATTGACAGATTCACTGGAGTTCTGTAAATTAACAAAACTTTATACACTTTCGAGTAAAATATGTACGAGTTTGTGAAAGGGATAGGGAAAAAAAAACTAATGACATGGACAAACTGTTACAAGGCAATCAACCACATACATAACTAGCACATAAACAAACACATATTTGCATAATATTTTGCTATCAGAGAGAAAAACGAGGACGGTACTTCAAGCTTTGCAAAGAAATAAAACATTCTCTCTCTCTCTCTCTCTCTCTCTCTCTCTCTCTCTCTCTCTCTCTCTCTCTCTCTGTTTCTAATAGTCATTAGTAAATTTGGTGTTTGTGGCACAATAGATAAAGATACGCGTCACTGAAATTTTCATCTATTAGTTAAAATCTCAGTAAGACCTGACATCAATCAACACCACATTGACTGAAAATGAAACACACCGTCGAACACACCGTCGACTCTTGAGAAAATTTGAGCTCGAGCGAGTTAAAAATGTCATTGATCTTGTGAGACAGTGCTAGTGATTTCAGAGGGAATTCCACGATGTGTGTGTGTGGTGATACTCTCTCTCTCTCTCTCTCTCTCTCTCTCTCTCTCTCTCTCTCTCTCTCTCTCTCTCTATTATGACTTTCGTTCGTCGTCTATCAAAGTGTTACACTGGTTTAATGGCTAATATATTGAAGGACAAAGCTTGGATATAACGTGTGTGTGTGTGTGTGTGTGTGTGTGTGTGTGTGTGTGTGTGTGTGTGTGTGTGTGTGTGTCATAACTGAAAGGTTTTCCGCTTTTGGCACAATAAGGACACAACAAACTTACAGAATCTCCAATACAAGGCACACCATCACTGATATCGGACTGAGCCAAACTTTTAGCACGTCCCGGCCAGCTGCTGTCAGATTACTGGTGCGCCTGTCACCATCACATTATTTTGCCCTCAAATTAAGTGCTCTTCTGTAAAACTGGAGCTAAGATACTTTGGATCACGGTTGGACTGACCAGTAACCATGGTCTTTTCAGCAGAGAGAGAGAGAGAGAGAGAGAGAGAGAGAGAGAGAGAGAGAGAGAGAGAGAGAGAGAGAGAGAGAGAGAGAGAGAGAGAGAGAGAGAGAGAGAGAGAGAGAGAGAGAGAGAGAGAGAGAGAGAGAGAGAATTTAAAGAAGAGCAGGAACAATAAAAAAAAAAAAAGATAAACAGAGTAACAAAAAACAAACAATTTAGCTCTGCCAAAAGCAAAAATTTCTGCCATTCATAAATTAAAGCGGATTCATTTGAAAAGAAAAGCAATAGTAATCAAATATGCAAACAAATATAATGTTATATCATACTGTGTGTTAACATATTACCTGCTAATCTATGTACGTGCTATCTATGAAGTAAATATAATAAGGTACACTAGAATTACTATATATAATAGAAGGAACATAAACTTCTTATACACGTTTCATTCACCTCATTGATTAGAAAGGGTGATGTAACCAGAGTGACGTTGATAGTGAAATATTCCAGCTCTCTAAAAATTCTCCCATCTCAGCGCTGCTTTGAAAAGAAAAAATAACCAATCCCGTAGTATTATTTACACCAATGCAAGTAATATACAATAAGCAGGTTAATTTGCTCCACAAGAGAACTATTCAACATATTTATGAGCTGCTGGCTCAACACTGCTATCTGTATTTATATTCATAATACAATTAAATCACAAATCCTGCAATAAAAGATCTTGAATATTATTGCGTGGCATAGTTAATTAGTAAACGAACACTAATGAGCAATGTAATTATGAATATACAAATAGCTCTCCATGTTGCTTTTCGGTAAGTCGTATTGTCAAAAGGTTGATAATTAGTGCAGTTTTTCCAACTTTATTTCATTGAATTAACCCTTTCACTACATTTTCATATTTATTCTAATTACTATTTGGTGACTGTATAGCTTCAGAAACTTACATGGGGATTAAAATAATGAAAACTGTGGCCATTAATTTCCTTACCTCCATAGTCTCTTCCTAATGTAAATATAATTGTCTAATATTATTGTACTCAAAGCTCAAGGTGAAAATGCGTCCCAGTAATGAAGGGACTCTATGGCTTATTCTTTCCTTTAATCATATTTCCTGAGAGGCAATTTTGTGGTGCTAGTACTTCGTTTATCATATTCAAAGGAGCAGCATTATCAATTCCCATTAGTTCGCGCTGCCACAGAGCGACATTTCTGATATCTATGAGGCAACACTTTCTCTCCAACAGGGCAACGCGATAGCCTGCACCGAGCGAGGCAGTTGTTGCAGTTATGAAGGATTGAGATACCGAAACCGTTCTGAATATCTTTCAATTTCGAACACAAACTAATTATATGAACTCCTTCAGTACCATGATACGTCTTCATGCTTATTCTGGTTACTATTTGGCGATTTTATACAGCTTCAAAAACTTATGTGGGGATTAGAATAGTGAAGACTGTGGGCAGTACTCTTCTGACCTCCATAGACTCTTCCTTATGTCAATAAAATCATCTAATCACACCCAAAACTCAAGGTAAAAATGCTTCCTAATGCTGAAGGGGTTAATAATAGAAAAAAAAAATAATAAAATACAGAGAAACATAAATATAATAAAATTTTACCAATACCAAACGACAAAGACCATCGTTTAGATATAATTAGTTCACACACACACAAAAAAAAAAAAGACGAAAAACAGCTATTTCCGACAGACTGAAATAGCAAAGTAGCCCTGCCCCGGCCACATCATCCCCGCACCACACCACCACGCAGTAACAGACACACTCTCTTCTCTCCGCTTCTTCCTTGGGTGAGACGATCCTTTGAGTCCTCCCCGGTAATAAAACCATGAGAGTGGAGATGAAGAGATGCTGAGTAGATGATTTTTTGTTATTGCTGTTGTGTTGTGTTGTTCTCTTTCCTTCTCTTCTTTCGCCTTTATTATCGTGTGTTTCTTACTTTACATACGCTAGACTGTCCTATTTTTTTCTTATTTTAGACTACATACTGTGGATTTGTAGCCCCTTCAGTATCATGACGCGTTTCTATATTCATTCTGCTGATTTTATACAGCTTAAGAAACTCGTGTGTGGGATTCAAATAGTGAAGACTGTGGTCATTAATCTTGTGATCTCTCAAGAGTCTTTCTAATGTCAATAAAAGGGTCTACTCTTACACAAATATCAAGGAAGAAATGCGTCCCAGTACTGAAGAGGTTAAGAATAGCTATATCAGGACTACCACAGCTGTTCTTGGTTCATTGTTGACATTCTATTCCCCCTCCATTTTCACCTCATTTTCTTAATCTTTCTCCTCCTCCTCCTCTTCCCGTCTTCTTCCATCACCATTATAACATATCAATCTCAATGAATTCACTCTCATTATCTGTCTATTCCTGGCCATCACAATAGAACCTTGCTATTGACTGACTGTCATGGTGGTTGTTATCTGCCTTACCGTTCCTGTGCAGTGTTCCTTTGTTATCAGGCGACTATAATCGCGTCAAACAGCTTGATAGATCTCGTGTTTTTGTCAAGGAATTGGACTAATCAGTACAGTGTAACAACTCGCTCTTTGATAGTCCGAAGGGTCTCAAAGCGCACGGGTTCGAATTCTGGCTACGGTAGAGCTTCCTTACTCGGGGTAACAGTTCCCTAGCGGGTGGACTTTCAGATAGGAAATCTCCAAAAAAGTACCTCCTTGAGCCCATAAATCTTCGTGAAAAGCCCTCATGGTATAAAAAAAAAACCCTCAAAATTAATGTGAAAATATATAATCTTTATGGGTGTGTTTGAAAGTTAATAGTTACACTGGGGATATCAAATTTCTGTCGGTTTTTCTTTTCATAATATAAAGTTTATTCGTATCTATCAAAAACAGGTATGGTTATTCAATACTACAAAAAGCACAATGGGAACAATAGCATGTAAAAGTATCCCTGCCAGAACAGAGATTGACTCTTTTTGCTTCCCTAAACACACTTCTCCAACACAAAAAAGACCCCTGGAAGTAATACACATTGTCAATGCTCTCATATTTAATTAACTTCCCGAGCCAGCCAGCACAGAACTAATCCTTTTTCCACGTGACAAAAGCATTAAGTGCTGACGCTTTCGCTAAGCTAGTCTTTTAATTTTTAGTGTGTGTGTGTGAGAGAGAGAGAGAGAGAGAGAGAGAGAGAGAGAGAGAGAGAGAGAGAGAGAGAGAGAGAGAGAGAGAGAGAGAGAGAGAGAGAGAGAGAGAGAGAGAGAGAGAGAGAGAGAGAGAGAGAGAGAGAGAGAGTGTACCTACTGCTTACGTCGTGGCCACACTGAATCAGAATCAGAATATAGATAGAAAAGACGGAGGGGGGAAGTGGGGACAGAGGAAGAATAGGTGGGTGATAAGTGATAAGAAGTGAGCTTTAGTAGGAGAGTAAAGTCGCTGGGGCTTAACCCAGGTGCAAGGTGATATTGAGTGTTGTTGAGCAGCGTCTTTGGGTGGATGGGCGAGGGCGGGGAGGCATGGCCCTGTCAAGGAGAGCCGCAGGATCGTTTTTGGTGGCGTCAGGAGTGGAGATGTTTTACTTCTGCTGGTTGTGTTTCTCTCTCAGCCAGTCTTGCTTGAATTTATTGAATCCACTTATCAAGTCTGAGAGGGATTGCCCTGGCTCTTCGTGTCTGGCGCCCGGGTTCTTGCTTCTCAGCTGGTAGTAGATGGTGTGTGGTTCTTCTTCGCCGTCCACACTGAAGAGCAGTGTTTCACCAAAGCCGCAGAAGCCAGGCAAGAGCGACTTCTCCGCGCCATTTCATCGGAGCGTCACCCTCCCACCTCCACCCACCCAGCGCCACATCCCCAGCCAGTTCTGCAGCAGCCTCCTATATTCTCGCCCTGGGTCCAGCCCCTTCACCCCTCACAAATAGCTGCCTGATAAGGTAACATGGACGCCAGCAACATCACGGTCCTCTCAGCTAATGTGAGGGGATTCAGGACAAACGTGGGAGAACTAACACACACATTCATCCTCAGACATTAGATGGATGTAGTAGTGGCTGTAGAGACCTTCCTTGATAAAAGCTGCATCACAGTATGCGAGAAAATTCCCGGATACTCGCCATGGGTGAGGCGAGACCGACAAAGAAGGCAGGAAGCTGGTATAGCTGTGTGTCACCGCGACGAGATGCAGGTTGACATTTTGCCAGTTGACATCCTCGCTGTTATGGAGATCGTCTTTCTCCGTGTCATCCTCGCAGATGAGAGCGGTCTGCTATTGTGTGCAGCATACAGACCACAGTGGCAAGGTAACGCTCCCCTAAACTACCTCTCTGAGCACCTCGATGACATCATGGCTGCCCATAACTGCCAACATGTATTTATTGTAGGGGATCTCACTGTAGTGCAAGGACTCCACAACCATGTGAACTTTCCAACACACCAGCGTGGAGGCTCCCTGGATCCTGTGCTCTCTGACCTGCCAGAGGCTTGTGTGAAGTGCCGCCCACTGGACCGTGTAGGAAACCCTGCTCACTACGCAGTGCTGTCCTCCATCAATCTCTCCGCTGCTAGAGAGGAGGAACAACAGCGAGTCATCTGGTTATGGGAGCGTGCCGACTGGGAGGCTATGAAGCGGTCTCTATCAGCGACTGACTGGCACACCGTACTAACTGGCGACCCACACCATGATACCAACACCTTTACCACCGTCCTTCTCTCCTACAACAACAATTTGTGCCACACAGGGTGTACACAACAAACCCTAAAGACCAACAATGGTTTGGTTACAAATGTAGAGTCGCTGCTGACAATAAATATAGAGCGTGGCAACACTACAAGCGACATCCCACGCAGGTCAATAAAGCCCGGCACAGAAGAGCGTGCAAGATAATGGTAAAGACAGCGAAGTGGGCCAAGGCCAGATGGGAGACGGATATCAAGAAAAAACTCTCCTCTAACCAGGTTGATGCTAAGCAATGGTGGAACCTGGTGAAGGAGAGACAAGGCATCTCCCATCAAGTGCGAATCCCAGCCCTTACCAAACCTAACGGAGACCTGGCTGTCACCAGTCGTGAAAAGGCTGATCTCCTTGCCGCAGAGTTCAGCCGGAAAATGACAACTGGTGACCCCAACAGGCAGCCACCTGCCCTCCACCATCTTGGCACCTCATCCCTTCAGAATGTTATCATTACTGAAGATGACGTAGGAAGACTCCTGAGAGGAGTGAACACCAGGAAGGCACCAGGCCCTGACGGATTAAGTCCACATATACTTAAAAACTGTGCTACTGAACTAATAACCCCCCCTCGCACTCATCTTTTGGCAGTGCCTGCAGACCGGGGTGTGGCCATCACTTTGGAAGGAGGCGAGAATTACACCAGTGCACAAGAAGAGGTCAAGAGCAGAGCCAGGAAATTACCGACCCATCTCCCTCCTCTCAGTGGTGAGCAAGATCTTTGAGAGGATAATTGGTGAGCAGCTCAACAAATACCTTGAGGAGAACCACCTTCTGTCTCCGAGGCAATTTGGATTTAGAAAAGGCCGTTCAACCTCTGATCTCCTCCTATTGCTCTCCAAATCCTGGCATGATGCCCTTGATGCCGGACGCCCCTCCCTGGTGATCGCCTTAGACAATGCTGGTGTTTTTTACTCTGTGCGGCACCATGCGCTGACTACTAAACTCCAGCAGCTGGGCATCACCGGGGACCTGCTACAACTGTTCACCAGCTACCTAACGGAACGAAGCCTCCGCATAGTGGTGAACGGCAGCACCTCGTCCTCCTTTCCAGTGGAGGCATCTTTACCTCAAGGTTCAGTACTCGGCCCAATACTATGGAACATCTATTTCAACGATTTACTGCAGAGTTCTCCCGAAGCGGCTGCTTATGAAGACGACTGCACCCTCTCCTGGCCTTACGAGAAAGGAGAAGCCCAGAATGTGGTGATCACCCGCTCACAGGGAGAAGCAGACCAACTGCACGGGAAGTTGCGTCTCGGACCAGACACCATCCCTCTGCAGGACACCATTGAAATCCTTGGGGTGGAGGTGGATTCCAGGCTGCAGTTCGACCGTCACCTGGAGAAAGTGGCGCGGAGCGCCTCCTCTAAGGTGAATCTACTGCGCCAGATAAAACACCTCCTCCATGCTGACGTTCTCCTCACACTCTACAAGGCCCTATCATGGAATACGCCCCTCTTATCTGGATGTCAAGTGCCCGCTGCCACCTCAGTCTGCTAGATAAAGTACAGCGTCGGGCAGAGCGCTTGATTAAAGCTATCTTTACATTTGCGACTTTTCGTGTGGCGATCATGTACAGACTAGGTGACGACGTGATGTCGGCAGAAATCAGCACAAGTAGGCAGAGGTAGGCAGGGGGTCTGTGGGAGGTCTGTAGGATCGTCACAAAGAATGTTTGGAAGTCGCCGGTCGGCACAAGTTTTCAAAAAATTTGGAAAACTTGGTGCGAGTTGCGAGCGACTGGCGATGTCGTCACTAGTCGTCACACAATATCGTAACAAGTCTGCAGGACATCATAAAAATCGGCAGACATCGTCAGAAAGTTGGCACAGTCGTAACACTTACGAAATGTGACGACGTTGTGACGAGCAGGTGACGATGTGACGACCTCTGTAGCGACGTGATGTGACGACGTGTGACGAGGTGTGGCGATTTGTGGCGGCTTTGCCAAAAAATTTTGCGACCTTGTGTGGCGGCGTGATGAGGTGTGTGACGACGTCTCCGACCTCATGACGACCATGTGGCGAGCATGTGACGATGAGGTGGCGACCCCGCCGATGTCGCAGTAATTGTTGTGGCAACATCGCATTAACACGTCTTTACCTGACCCAGGGCTGCCGTGTATATAAGGCGTTGGGGACAAAACTGGGCATTCATTCTTCCACTGACCTCCAGCCTGAAAACACCTCTCCAAAGAAGAACCACCAGCCAGCCACCAGCATGCCACGCTCCACTCAGCCACGCAAGAAGACTGCCAGACAACAGCAGCAAGTCATTGAAGTCACCCCTGATATCATCAGTGTCCTTACTACTGAGGAGTCTACATCAGGGCCCGACAGCCAGCAACAAGAAGAACCCAATGTACTTGTGCAACCCGGACAAGCAAGCACTAGTGCAGGTCCTCCACCCCCTCCACAACCCAAGAAGCAGTACTGTGTGTTCCACAAGGACATCGAGGACTATAAGTTCACCGAGGAACAAGTTCGAATCCTGTTGGATTTTATCAAGGAACACCCCTGCCTCTACGACAAGAGGCACAGAGAGTATTCGAACCACCGCACGAAGTTGGACTTGTGGCAGCAGTGTGCAAGCTTGTTCCCCAACGCTACCCACCTACAGTGCCGCAAGTACTTTGAGCAGAAGAGGACGACCTTCGGCAAAATAGAGGCCATGGAGATGAAGAGCGGTGCTGAGGCAAGAGCACGGACTGCACGGGAGGAGGACATCATGGATACTTGGTTTTTCTTCAAGGGCCACATAGCCCACGCAGCAACGACATCATCCCAACGATTCTCCTCAGGCCACGAGTCATCCTCCAACAGTGACGCTTCGGGCTTGTCAGCTGCTTCCATCCAGCGCCGGAAGGTTCTGAAGAAGAGGCGCATGGGAGATGTCACTTCCACCTTACCAAACGGCGCCACCGAAACAGTAGATGACCCAGAACCTGAGGGCACCAGAGTCATCAGTAACCTGATTGAGCGGACGGCAGCATTGACCCAGCAGCAGCCGCAACAGCAACCATCGTGGTGTGGCACTGAAATAAAAACTTTCTCCAAATTGGTGGCCTACAAGATGGCGAATGTGCACCCGGACGACCTGGACGAAGCCATGATCCAGGTGCAGTCTCTCATCCAGAAGTTCGTGGCGAAGAGGAAGTCTGCCCTAGCACCTGCCCAATCTCCACCTGTCTAGCCTCCACCTACACCCAGACCTGCAACTCCTGCCACTTCTGCCCAATGGATGCCCATACCACCAAGACCCATGACACCGTCACCAGCCGGATACCAGCCAATGCCTCAACACACCATGCTCTATGCTGTTCCTTCAACCAGCGGCTACCAACCTACATATGGGCCACCTCCTGTGGGCCCTCCTCACAGGATGCAGCCACTACAACACTGTAATTACCCACCCCAGACGTTTGGGTACGTTGCTTTAGGTGCCTCGACCTCTACGAACGTCCAAACAGTGTCTTCTTCTCCATCCAAGACCTTCCTGCAGCAGATAGACACACTGCCACCACTCACTCCACAGATGTCGACCCGGGAGCAGTACCCCAGCAGCAGCCTCAACACCCCACAAGAAACCGATGATGCAGAGGAGACTTTAATATGTAAATTGAATTATAAAGAAATGAAATGTAATTCATTTTTTAATATAAATGTATAAAATTCAACTTTGTTTCGTGTTTCCCTCCTTTAACTTAGAATATAAGAATATAAATGAAAAAATAAAGTATTAAAATAAATTAAATAAAAGAAAGATAATAAAAATGATAAAAATAACAAATAAACATATAATAATAATAATAATAATAATAATAATAATAATAATAATAATAAAATAATAATAAAATAATAAAAAAAATAATAATAATAATAATAATAATAATAATAATAATAATAATAATAATAATAATAATAATAAATAATAATAATACAAGATTATGGAACATAATAAAATGAAGAGAAAAGAAGTTACAAAAGCAACCAAAAATGCAAAAATAATAAGAAAGTCAGTAAGAATTATATATATAATTATGAGGGAAATAGAACAATTTGAAACATGATGAACAATATGAAATAACAAGAGGTATATGAAAAATTAATAGTATATCAATGATTGAAACAAAAAGACCAACTTGGAAAAGATTAAATAAATATATGTGGAATACTTATGAATAGTCAAAAGAAAGTAATGATATAGAAATAATATTGAAAGAATAAAAAAAAAAAACCTAGACAATAAAGGCAAATAATGTTTTTTCTAATAAGAAATAAATAACCAAGACAATAAAGACAAATAATGTTTCTCTAATAAAAGATAATGTTATTATATCACTGGTTTCAAATATCTAATATTTTCTAATGCTACTATAGAATTTCAGTACATTTTCAAACCTTGTTATAGTTATTTTATTACTTTATTGAATAATTATTAATTACATTTTTTTGTATACTTGTTACTTTTCATTTTATAATCCAACTTTTTTCTTTATTTAACCTATAATATTTTCTGATATGTATACTTATATTATTACTACTTGTAGTCTACTTAAAATTATTATGAAACAAAGTGGGGGAGTATGAAACAATAGTGATAAACATATTTCATATTATTACAGAATTACATTACATTATAGATTTATACATGTGCTGGTCTCCCTCTTGGACAAATCTGTCGTTCCTGCCATGGCACAGATCCAGCTTCAGAAGAGTAGTATTTTGACGAGGTAGTTTCGTAGGGTCTTAGCTTTTATTGATGGGTTCCTGCCCTGCTCCACGATGAGTCGTTGCATGAGGTTTTCCTGTTCCCTCCATGACCCCGGGACCAAGTTGTAGTTCTTCTGATCTTCCCGGTCGATGTGGTGAGGTGCGGGTGGATGGTGTTGGAGTGTAAAATTGTGCAGAACACATGCATAGAGGGTGATGACGCGGACAACTGTGGGTCGCAGATGAATGATTGTCCCGAAAACTCTCCACCTCATCTGCAGGATGCCGAAGGCGTTCTCCACCACACGACGAGCACGGGACAACCGGTAGCTGAATACTCTCTCATGGTGAACCTAGGACAGGTGTGCGAAGGGTTTCATCAGCCATGTCCTGGGGGCAAAGGCGTCGTCTCCAATGATGTGGAACGGGACTTGGATGTTGTCGTTGGGAAGTTTGCTGCCTCACGGGAATCCAATTCTTCTCTTCTCGATGGCCATGTGAAGGTTGCATCTCCACCAAGTTCCAGCATCACCAGCTCCACCCTCAGCGCCTACGTCGACAAACAGGAATTTGTACTGGGCATCAGCAAGGGCCAGAAGTATTACGCTGTGGAACTTCTTGTAGTTGAAGTACTGGGATCCGGCGTTGTCTGGCCTCCTGATGGCAACGTGCTTCCCATCCAGCGCGCCTCCACAATTGTGATAGTTCCATCTTGTGCTGAATTGGCGGGCAACCTCATTCCACTCTTCGGGTGTTGTGGAGCACCTCATGACCTCAGGCTTGTATGCGTCTAACAAGGCTTGGCAGACGAGAGGTACAAACAGGGAGATAGCACTCGTGGAAGTGCGGAAACTGAAGCCAAGGCTGGTGTACGAGTTGCCGGTTGCCAGGAACCTCAGTGTCACAGCTAATATGAGTCCAACTGGGAGAGGCTTTCGCAATTTTGTGTCCTGCTTGATGACCGCTGGTGTGATCCTCTCAACCATCTCCTCGAAGAAGGCCTGTGTTATTCTTATGAACGTCTTGTAGCCTTTTCGATCTTCCCTGTGGAGTTCCCAAAGCAGATTGTCGTAGTCGCCATACAGTTCTCTTCTTAGAAGCCATTGCCGGGCCCACAGTGCTCTAGGTCTTCTTCTTCGATAGGAGGTGCTTGACGGAGGCGGCGCACGAGACGTTGCAGCAGCAACAGGGCAGCAATTGCAAGGAGGCAAGCCATGTACTTGTTGTTCTCGTCCATCTTCTTGTGAGGTCAGGAGGATTGTGATTTGCAAAGGGCAACGCCCCCATATATATATACTCCTGAAATTTGCAGAAGGAAGTCCCTCCCGAAATATTCCGAGGTCGTCACAAAAGTCGTCACCTCGGTCGCAAAAGTCGTAGTAGTCGTCACATGGTCGTCACAGCGTCGCAATGATGTCGTAAAAATGTGGCGAGGTCGTCACACTTCCAAATAATCCCTAACCGACGTCGCCACATGAAGTCGTCAGACATCGCCACAAAAGTCGTCACATCTCGGTATGAGGTCGCCATACAAGTTACGACGTCATCACATGATCGTCAAACATCGCACATATAATGGATATTTCGACACAAATCGCTACGATTTGTGCCGATTTGAGGTCGTCATCTCATCGCCACACGAAAAGTCGCAAATGTAAACCCCGCATTAGAGGCGCTACACACCACCAATAACACCATCCACATTGGCGGAGGCGGCAGCAGCACAGACAGCCTCAACAAGAGCAGCAGCAACAGCAAGAGCAGCTGCAGCAGGAGGAACAGCAGCGGCACGACCTGAGAGACAGCCTCGAGCACCGCAGGGGAGTTGCCGCCTTGACCGTGCTACACAAGGCACAAGTGCAGCGCGTTCCCCACCTAACGGACTTGGGGGCCACTTGGAGGAGACACGAGGTTGGCACGAGGACGGTGTTGGCCAATGATCTCCTGGAAGTCCCGGGGTCCCACAGCTCTACTCACTCAGCAGCGGTGGTGTGGTGGAACGCGACCACTACTGATGTGGACGTGAGGGGCCTGTCCACACAGCAAATTAAGGTAGCAGCCCATAGATGGCTGCGTCTACACCCTCCTTAATGTCAATTTTGTACATAATACTTCGCCTAGGATGTACATAGTATTTCTAAGTATTCATCTAATATTATCTATTAAAATTAAGTTTAGTTGTTACTACATTACAATTTGTATATAATGTAAATGTAAGGGCAGTAGCTTTAAGGTAGCTCACCTACGGCAAGGATGAACTTTAGCGTAGACATACTAAACTGTCCCATGTAACATACATAACCACCTGTTTAAATAAGAAAAGAGAGAGAGAGAGAGAGAGAGAGAGAGAGAGAGAGAGAGAGAGAGAGAGAGAGAGAGAGAGAGAGAGAGAGAGAGAGAGAGAGAGAGAGAGAGAGAGAGAGAGAGAGAGAGAGAGAGAGAGAAGTGAGAGAGTGTATAATATTAATTCAATATTAATAAAAGCCTTAAAAAAGGTAATTAGTAAAAATCATATAAATCATGTAAAGTTTCAAATTAACACTTCTTATAACCTATTCTGTAAAATACCTAAAATAAAAAAGAACATGTGTATAAATAAGAAAATCAGATACCTACTTATCTCTAACGAGGATTTCAACAAAACCTCTTATTTCTACCATTAAACCACGCACGCATCTGAGAAAACAAGAGATAAAACGCTCGAGACTTGCTCATCTCACCGTGATGTAGCAGCTGCCGGCAAGAAACAAGAGAAAACACACAAGATTTTGCAGGAAACGCATCCATGGAAAACTGACAGCAAATATTTTTAGTGAAGAAAGTGAGTAAAGTAAAACGATACAAATTAACAGGGGTTGATTAAGAAAAGCGATAGTTGTGATTTGTGTGGAGTGCGCAGAGAGACGATCAAATTAAATGGCTGGGGAGTGAATGCAGTGAATGCTTAATAGGAGTGCGTCTGTTGCTCTTGGTCGGTTAAGTACTTGGCTGAAAATTAGGTATGCAAATATATGACGCACGAGGTAAACAGGCGTGCCAGAGTGGAAGAGAACGGCCACGCAGGTCTTGAAAGTGTATCATTCCACAATTTGCGTGAAACATTTTGAACCACAGAAAGAGATTCACTGAAATATTACTGCCCAGAGTACCGTGCATTTACTGCTCTAATGTCAGAAGGTGGCTTATAAAATAAGACTTAATCCCTTTAGTACCATGGCGCGTTTCCATATTCATTCTGCTTACTCTTTTCTTATTTTGTACAGCTCCAGAAACTTATGTGGGCTTAAAATAGTGAAAACTTTGACCGTTCATCTTCTGACCTCCATAGACCCTTCTTAATGTAAATGAAATAATCTAATCGCACAGAAATCTCAAGGTAAAAATATTTGTGTTCCGGTATTGAAGGGGTTAAATTTTCTGTATTTTTTTAAGCTATGGCCTATAGCGCCTATAGGTATACTTGAAGTGTATTTGGAAACGCTCTTTAGCTTCCCTCCATTAATAGCGCAGGCAATTTTATTAATAGCGGTACCCATATTGGGTTCCATATCACCACCCAAGCGCATCTTTGATGTAACCACCTAAAATCTGGGTATCATGGTGACATGTAGGTAACTCTAAACCACTTGGCAAATGGCAAAGTATCAAGGTGGTACATGGTGGGATTCGAACATACGCATGGACGTCTGCCCGATCCCACTCTCACAAACTTATCCACTATGCCACCGCCTCCCTATACATGGAAACTAGCAAAGGACACAGGAAAAGAGCCAAGAAGAGCCTGCTGATGTTATGTAATGCTACCACTTCAAGAAGATAGATCAACCCTGCCACATAACCTCAGTGAATGTGTTCGCTAGACATTTAATATAAGTTCACTGATTCCCTTGAGGTTTATTGTGTTTTTAGGAGAATGTAGAAATAAGTTCATTGCGGAAAGAATGCTAATAGATCCACAGTATGTAAAGGAGAACAATAAATACCGAAAAAAGGCAAGTTTGCCTTTTTTTTTTTTCCTCGTAATTCGTACGGTGAAAATTTAAAGATTCTTGGTGGAGCAGATCGCACGAGTGGATCTTTTTTTTTTTTTTCTCTCTCAATTTTCTTTAAGCATATAAATGAGGCTGAAGTTCCAGGCGCTTTGATGACCAAATGAAAATGATTGATGTTTATTTTTCCAGAGCGTAAATGTGTTAGGTCAAGGAACTTACCAAAAAAATGTCGCTAAGAGTCTCCTACATTGCCATTTTCCTCACATAAAAAAGTGTTCCAATACGTTTAGCCAATTGAGTTACTATCAAAAACCAAAAAAGAATAGAAAAAAATAATCCTGCGTATCGTTTAAGACTCACTGGCAGTATTTTGTGTGCTAAAAGACCAGTATATCCACGCAGGCAGTACACTGTTCCCAAGCTATAATCGAATATCGTGCACTGCTGACAAGATATCATGACAGTAAGGCTGCACATTTTACTCTAAATTTCGTGTGTTTTTGGGAGTGAATGAGGCGCTTGAAACATACCATAGAAAATTTGGAGATCATAAGATATTTGTTTATTATTTCTTTATTTTTTATGTAAGAAGGGAAACCTGGCCAAGGGCAACATAAAACCGAAAAAAAGCCCCACTAAGTAAGTTGCCAGTTCCCGCCCAAGTTCGAAAGAGTTAGCCAAAAAAGAAATTGATAAATGTCTTGAAACCTTCCTTAGACTAACGACAAAACGTACAGAGAACACAAATAATAGAACCCAATAATAATATGCAGCGAAACAGAGAATTATGATGGAATGACGCATAAAAAGTTCAAATAGGTGGCATATACTAAACTGCACAATAATACGAGTGACATCCCTGCATTTCCAACATGTGACGTGACTGTGTACGAGTATGCATTTATTCACACACACACACACACACACACACACACACACACACACACACACACACACGGCCCGGTAGCTCAGTGGCTAGAGCGCTGGCTTCAAGCCAGAGGACCGGGGTTCGATTCCCCGGCCGGGTGGAGATACTTGGGTGTGTCTCCTTTCACGTGTAGCCCCTATTCACCTAGCAGTGAGTAGGTACGGGATGTAAATCGAAGAGTTGTGACCTTGTTGTTCCGGTGTGTGGTGTGTGCCTGGTCTCAGGCCTATCCGAAGATCGGAAATAATGAGCTCTGAGCTCGTTCCGTAGGGTAACGTCTGGCTGTCTCGTCAGAGACTGCAGCAGATCAAACAGTGAATTACACACACACACACACACACACACACGGGTCAACACGCGTACCCGAACAGCAACAGAGGTTCGGCTTCTTGTCTACTCCCCATGGGTCCAGTTACCCATTTGTTGACCAAACCACAAGGGAGAATGAACAGCCACATTTGTTTTACAGTGTAACAAGTACTGGCAACACAAAACTAGTTGTATGACATTTTCGTTCAGTTTCAACCATCACGTTCACTCTTTTTAACAACAGCTCGCCTGAAAATATATACGTGGAAGGCAGTTTTATGTATCTAGTTTTCATTTACATACTATTTCCGCATTGTCATTAATTCCTAGAGACTATATTTCATGTCCAAAATGTAGTGGAAGTAATAAGAAAATAGTTAATCATACATCATGACGATTTGATTCTTTCAATTTGTCTATCGCCGGTTATTAAAAAGTTGCGCAGTTCGTCTTTCTTGCTGCGCTGCTGTTACTGACAATGATAAATGTGCTGACAATCATTGCGTCCTTTATTGGATATTCCGCTTTGGCTTATATTTGTGACGACGTATATCTGATGTGTGTGTGTGTGTGTGTGTGTGTGTGTGTAAAGTGGGGGGAGAGAGAGAGAGAGAGAGAGAGAGAGAGAGAGAGAGAGAGAGAGAGAGAGAGAGAGAGAGAGAGAGAGAGAGAGGGGAGGGGCGGGGCAGGTTTAAGCCACTAGTGTTAGACCTTTGGCCAAGTCGGACCCATCCCTGTAACACAAGGCTATTCATATATAATTTCATGTGTGTATATTGTGCAAAGGAACTAGATTTCTTTTTTAATTTCTGTAAATGTCTCAGTAACCACAAAAAAATGCACCTTAAAGAGAAAAATATATCAATGTCTTTCTTTTTATTAATTTTATTTATTCATTTAGCCTATTTTTTGTGTGTAATTCTGTATATGAGGAAATGATGTAAGCTGTGATCAATATACTGTGTAATTCACTGTTTGATCTGCTGCAGTCTCTGACGAGACAGCCAGACGTTACCCTACGGAACGAGCTCAGAGCTCATTATTTCCGATCTTCGGATAGGTCTGAGACCAGGCACACACCACACACCGGGACAACAAGGTCACAACTCCTCGATTTACATCCCGTACCTACTCACTGCTAGGTGAACAGGGGCTACACATGAAAGGAGACACACCCAAATATCTCCACCCGGCCGGGGAATCGAACCCCGGTCCTCAGGCTTGTGAAGCCAGTGCTCTAACCACTGAGCTACCGGGCCGGTGTGTGTGTGTGTGTGTGTGTGTGTGTGTGTGTGTGTGTGTGTGTTTGTTTGTTTGTTTGTTTGTTTGTTTGTTTGATAAGCTGCAGTCTCTGACGAGACAGCCAGACTTTACCCTACGGAACAAGCTCAGAGCTCATTATTTCCGATCTTCGGATAGGCCTGAGACCAGGCACACACCACACACCGGGACAACAAGGTCACAATTCCTCGATTTACATCCCGTACCTACTCACTGCTAGGTGAACAGGGGCTACACGTGAAAGGAAACACACCTAAATATCTCCACCCGGCCGGGGAATCGAATCCCGGTCCTCTGGCTTGTGTGTGTGTGTGTGTGTGTGTGTGTGTGTGTGTGTGTGTGTGTGTGTGTGTGTGTGTGTGTGTGTGTGTAAGGAAACGTTTCATGCCACGGCGAGTAACGTAGTTCTGTGTTGATCAAAGAGTAGAAAATGGAAAAGAATTGATAAAAGTTGGGTGAAGCCTTGCAGGGGAGAGCTAGCAGGTGCGGCACCCACTAGCGGGCGAGGCGGGGCGGGGCGGGACTGGACGGGCCGGGATAGGTCGGGGACGTGGTTGGGCGGGAGAGTGGCAATTGGGTCCATTTCCCTCTTGCTTCAGATACTTTAAAGGCACCAGGGCGAGTTGCATTTTGGGGGTATAGACGAGCAGTACAGCAGCTTACAGCATACAAATCAGGAGCCGCTTTCTCAAACGTTTCGTTCCTATCCGGATTACTTTCAAGAGGAAATGGTGGAAATTGTACAAGTTTCAAGTGATTTTCTACGATTTTGTAAGAATGGGTAAAAAAAAAAAGATCCATGAAAATGATACTGAAGAGAGCCAAAGGAGTTTTAGAATATGGATCTAGTATATATATATATATATATATATATATATATATATATATATATATATATATATATATATATATATATATATATATATATATATATATATATATATATATATATATATATATATATATATATATATATATATATATATATATATATATATATATTTTTCCTTGAGAAGTAAAAGAGAATGGAATGTGTTGCCACTGAACTTGGTGAACCAGCCTTTCCTTGCACCCTATAGAGTATACTCGTTTTCCTGTAAGACGGCAGAACCCCTCAAAATAAGCCCCTCCCACACCTTTTCCTGATTGGCAGGTCAGTAAATGAGGTCTAATCCTTCCCTTCCTCCGCTTCTCTCTCTGAGACACTGAGACACACACACACACACACACACACACACACACACACACACACACACACACACACACACACACACGTGTGTGTGTGTGTGTGTGT
>NC_059297.1:528079-558079 GCF_017591435.1 Portunus trituberculatus | reverse complement strand
TCAGTCTAGATGAAGAAATTATAAAACAATTGATGAAAATTTAAACTGGAAGATTAATTTTGACAAAGTTTGCTTAAAAATATCTAAATTAAATGGTATTTTCCACAAAATTCGGCGTAACCTAACGACAGAGTCAATGATCAGCATATATCACACTCTATGCTATCCCACCTAACTTACTGTGTTCCCATATGGGGAAGTACGTGGCCTTCCTTCACCAAGAAGCTAACAGTAGCTCAAAATAAAATTTTCCGGTGTATATATTTTATGCAAAAGTTTGAATCTACTAATCAAGTATTTATTGACAAAAATATTATAAAATTTTCCTATATACATAAATATATTACACTGTTGCTGATTTATAAATGTTACGGTAGAAATTCTATTTTCAAATTACTTACTGGAAATATCAACACAAGGAACAACAACATTAACTTAGTTTGCCCAACGTTTAGAACTATATTGTACAGAAATAGTGTGATTAATAGCGGTCCCAAGATGTTTAACAGTTTGCCTCCTGAGAAAAAAATTCTACTTACTACAGCCAACATATCTAGGTTTAAGCAAGAAATTAAGAAGTATCTCTTACTTCAACAATCTATGAACCAGTAATAAAATGTTTTAGTAACCAGTATAACTAGAGTGTACTATGTTACGTGTCCATGACCACATACCCATTATATAGTACTATTTGTCCGTCAAGGAGCTTTGCTCGACGGACCTTAGCTATGTACAGTGTATACATACTTTATGTGCAATATTGTTAACTTTTATAGTAATAAATATTTACACACACACACACACACACACACACACACACACACACACACACACACGGCTCGGTAGCTCAGTGGTTAGAGCGCTGGCTTCACAAGCCAGATGACCGGGGTTCGATTCCCCGGCCGGGTGGAGATATTTGGGTGTGTCTCCTTTCACGTGTAGCCCCTGTTCACCTAGCAGTGAGTAGGTACGGGATGTAAATCGAGGAGTTGTGACCTTGTTGTCCCGGTGTGTGGTGTGTGCCTGGTCTCAGACCTATCCCAAGATCGGAAATAATGAGCTCTGAGCTCGTTCCGTAGGGTAACGTCTGGCTGTCTCGTCAGAGACTGCAGCAGATCAAACAGTGAATTACACACACACACACACACACGCAGGCACTACCCTTCCCAAACTTTACTGGAAAATCCCCGAAACTAGATACGCTCTCTGAATGCTACCCGGAAACACTTGTTGGTGCTGAAATGATATGTTGCGCTCAGGAAACTCTGCAAACATATCCTTGACCCCCCACGGCAACTGCGTACCTCGCCAAGAATTTGTGTATAACTTACGGGCGTGCATTCCAGTCGATCCGTCTGTCGGAATGCATATAAATGAATATTCTGACCGAGAGAGAGAGAGAGAGAGAGAGAGAGAGAGAGAGAGAGAGAGAGAGAGAGAGAGAGAGACCCACACACCACAAGGGAATTCAAGAAACAGGAGAAGGAAACATTAAAAGGACGTTTACCAAAGAGACAGGTAATGGATTTCTCAGACAAGACGAAGGGAAACAGAGGTGCCTTTGTCCAGCGAGAGTTAAAAGGAGACAATGAATGAGAGAGGCTGAGAGGTGTTTGAGGAGGCAAATCTTGTGAGTAATGGTTATTTTCCTTAGCATGAGAGTTAAGGTCTGTCTACACGAGCGGGCCTGATCGGCGGGCTTGCCCGTTAACGGGCATATTTGACGGGCAAACGATCAAAGCCCGCCGAGCGAAATCACTGAGCTGGTGCCCGGTAGCTGGAGTTTCTACCCTGCCAGACGCAAGATAATATCGTGAACCCACACCGGGCATTCATCCCACATCCCACGGCATAGTAGCACTTTGTAGTTCATGAAATATTGTTGCAGTGCTTCCAAACATACTTCTTTTCTTTAACCAATCTTTACACCATATCCGTTTCTTCTTGAGACACAAAGCTATTATCATAGAGCACAAAATCTTTTTCTTGACAATGTTAAGCACCATGGTTCTCGTTCCGCACTCCACCCGCTACTGGCAACATCGTCGGGAAGGCCCGGCTGTTCATCACTTCGGTCATGTGGACAACATTTACGGACAGGCCCGCCACAATTTGCCCGTTAACTGGCAAACCCGCCGATCAGGCCCGCTCGTGTAGATAGGCCTTTATACAGGAGGAAAAGGGAGAGGCTGTATAGGAAAAATGAGTGTAATAATGTAACCTGATAATAAAGAAGGATTAACTTCTTTACTACCATGACACGTCTTTAGATTTATTCAGGTTACTATTAGGCGATTTTATACAACTTCAAAATCTAGTGAAGATTCTAGACCATTAACCCTCTGACCTCCACCGTCTAATCATACTCAAAAGTCGTGGTAAAAGTGCGCCCCAGTACTGAAGGGGTTAAAGTACCATAACGGAGAAAGGAAGGATGAAGTAGAAGCATGCAAAAAAATGAGGGTATGAAGAAAAAAAAAAAAAAAACCGTGAAGAAAGTATAAAGGAAAGTAGACCACTAATGAAGGAAAGAGAAGAAACGAACACACACCTTCGTAATTAGCATGTAAGTATCGTGTGTATCATGGGAAGCAGAGGGGGAGGATCACTAACTCAACATAACAATAAGTACTTGGAGAAAATAGGACAATAGAGAAAGCCATTATTCCTCTACCTTCTCCACAGGAAACACATTATGGCAGACGACGATTGGGTAAGAAAGGGAAATATCTACAGTAGAGGAGGAGGAAGAGGAGGAGGAGGAGGAGGAGGAGGAGGAGGAGGAGGAGGATAAAAAGAACGATCACATAGCCAGCTCCAATTCCACAACTTGTACGTAAAATATTATTCATTGCCTGAGAATGAGTTTCGATTCCTATCCCTTCAATTGCCCTGTTTCCATTGTCTTCCTCCTCTTCTTTTTCCCATCCTCCTCCTCCTCCTCCTCCTCTTTCTGTTCCTCCTCCTCCTCCTCCTCCTCCTCCTCCTCCTCCTCCTCCTCCTCCTCCTCCTCCTCCTCCTCCTCCTCCTCCTCCTCCTCCTCCTCCTCCTCCTACTACTACTACTACTACTACTACTACTACTACTACTACTACTACTACTACTACTCTTCCTCTTCCTCATCCTCATTCTCCACAAAGTAATAAGGAAATTCTATCGTGTTGTGAGGTGAGATTCTGTTCATCATTTTTTTTCGTAACGACTATCAACTCACTATGCATTGTGGTAGCTGTATGCGAGTCTCTCTCTCTCTCTCTCTCTCTCTCTCTCTCTCTCTCTCTCTCTCTCTCTCTCTCTTCACTTACTCTTGCTTCGATTCAACTTTTAAAAACGTTCACATGCTTACAAAACATACTGTATAAGCAAAATAATAAAAAAAATATCTTATTTTACTGCAACGAAAAATGAAAAGAAATCACTGAAAAATCCAGAACAAAAGATACAAAAAGAAGGAGAGGAGCAGACAAAAGGCAAGGCTTAAAGCAGGAAAGGCGAGGCGGCCAGGATATATTAGCAATAAGTCCTGGAAGCGCCGCGATGCTTCATAAATGGTGCTAGTGTGTGATTCGCGTTCCCATTAATTCACGGAAATAGCATTCACATCATCCCCGATTGTGTGTGTGTGTGTGTGTGTGTGTGTGTGTGTGTGTGTGTGTGTGTGTGTGTGTGTGTGTGTGTGTTCAGGTATGTGCATTTAATTTATCGCCCTTTAATAGACCAGTGTTTCACTGTTTGTTTGATCTGCTGCAGTCTCTGACGAGACAGCCAGACGTTACCCTACGGAACGAGCTCAGAGCTCATTATTTCCGATCTTCGGATAGGCCTGAGACCAGGCACACACCACACACCGAGACAACAAGGTCACAACTCCTCGATTTACATCTCGTACCTACTCACTGCTAGGTGAACAGGGGCTACACGTGAAAGGAGACACACCCAAATATCTCCAACCGGCCGGGAATCGAACTCGGTCCTCTGGCTTGTGAAGCCAGTGCTCTAACCACTGAGCAACCGGGCGTGTGTGTGTGTGTGTGTGTGTGTGTGTGTGTGTGTGTGTGTGTGTGTGTTCAGGTATGTGCATTTAATTTATCGCCCTTTAATAGACCTGTGTGTGTGTGTGTGTGTGTGTGTGTGTGTGTGTGTGTGTGTGTGTGTGTGTGTGTGTGTGTGTGTGTGTGTGTGTGTGTGTGTGTGAATCAAATCCCCCTTTCTTTTCATAATACAGATTATTAATACGAACTATACGATTTCTTTATAATGTAATGTATGGTTTTTTTCTAACACACACATTTCTTTTGGTAACTAACAACTGTGGGTAATTTTCATACACTTTTTTTTTAACCTATTTTCTCTAATCCATTTTCTGAACGTTGGTCTCTTTCTCAACAACAAACCATTACATCTTTATGGTAAGACAAACAAGACTGCACAAGGCTTTCTTTTTCCCCTCACCCCTATTCTGTCCAACTCCCTAATGCAAGAGTTAATCAATACCTTTAATCATTCATACCTTTCTCTGGTAAACTCTGGAACTCCCTGCCTGCTTCTGCATTTCTATCTTCCTACAACTTGACTACTTTTAAGAGGAGGGAGGTTTCAAGACATTTGCCCCAGATTTTTGTCTAACTCTCTTGATATTTTTTGGACCTGACAATTAAGTGGGTCTTTTTTCTTTTTTTTTTACCCTTAGCCAACTTCCCCTATTCCATAAAAACGACAATAATATTATCAACATATCACAACTTTCCTTCTCATATTCAGTACTTGAATCCTACACTTTTAAAGCCTTTCTTTATATGTCAAGTAGCAGATTGTTCTTGTGTAAACGCTACACATGTTAGTGCAGATGGCTGTTATTATATCAATCTTAAACTTTTTTCTCCCTTTCAGAACGCAGTATTTTATCCACATCGAAATGATCTTGTTCTGTTCCTTTATATAGGAAGACTCTATCATCCCTTGTCACTTCTCGTACATGAACCATACTCTCCACCATCCCCAAATAAAAAAAAAACCTGAACAGACTCCCTTTAATGTCCAGATCCTTGAGTCAGTTCCCGTCCCCGTTACGTTCACCCGTTTTTACCCTGAATTTTCACTCCACTCGTGTCCTCTTCTCCTTGTCCCTGTCTTCTTGATTTTTTCGTGTGTTTTTTTTTTCTTTTCCATCTCATATCTGACCCTAGCACTCACAGTCTACCCGTCTAACTGTCACCCCAGCCGGCACAACATGCTCGCCCTGTGAATTATCCCCCAGTATCCCACACGACCTCCAGCGCTCACTGAATGGCTCTGCTGGATGCTACGGCTTTCATTCATAACTTGCTCAATTTCGTAAGCTGTTATATTTCTGTTTTCTTGTTGAATCTAAATTGGCAGTTCGCTGTACGCTTTCTAAGGAGCATGACTAAGAAATAATATGTTAAAAGATTTGATTTCGTGTTCTTTATAGCCGAAAATTGCAATTGACAATTTTCAACTCTCAAAATGACATGAAGCTTCAGGTGTTATGTTTTTTCTTTTTTTTTTCCAGTAGCACGTGAACTACAGAGCTAATACCTACTATAATTCGATATTCTCTCTCTCTCTCTCTCTCTCTCTCTCTCTCTCTCTCTCTCTCTCTCTCTCTCTCTCTCTCTCTCTCTCTCATGTTATATCTAAACTCCTCTTTGTTATTCTCTCATTTTGGCGCTCTTCTCTTTCTTTAAAAAATCCCACACTCACCTTAAACTCGAGATAAAAATAAGATACTTGTATATATATCATCTAGATATTAGCCATCAACTACAGTTTCTACACTTTTTTTTCCATTTTTTTATTCCTTTTCAAATGCCAACTCGCCTCGACTTCCACAGTTAAAACAGACACCCTTCCCTTCTCTGTAACTCTGACTCCATTCACTCGCATCGAATCAGTAAACGGGTGGAGTAAAGCTGATTACGATCCTTGGCAGTAGTAATTCTTTCCTGGGCGGAGGCGGGGATGGCGGGGAGGGCGTGCAGGGATTACGCCAGACCTAGAATTAATTTATCTGGAAAGTGTCTACTGCCTACTACGACAACCTGTTTATAATTTACCTGCACGTCTCTCCGCTAACCGGCCTCCAGTCAGCCAGGCACCCAGAACCCAAATATCCCCTATCTCCAAGTAGCGTCTGAAACTGAAATGATTAAACCGTCCATCATGATATGCATAAGTTTTCCTGCGTGGGACTGACGGAGAGCAACAGGAAGAGAAAGTTTGTCTCAAAGCTCTACTATGTACTGTTTTGCTCTTCTTTGCTCTCTCTCTCTCTCTCTCTCTCTCTCTCTCTCTCTCACACACACACACACACACACACACACACACACACACACACACACACACACACACACACACACACACATAGTGATGTTTACTTAACACGCAATCATCAGGTGTGAGGGCAGGAAGGGCACAGAACCAAGGCAAAGAAATTTGCTATAAAAGGCAATTATTAGAAGAGAAACAATATAACACACTTGACAGCAAATCAGCAGTTTTTCAGTTTTTTTTTTCTTATTTGATAATAGAAGCAAAGAATGAAGTGTAACAAGTATATTTTTTGTTTGGTGAAATAATTAAATCAAACTTTTCATCACTTATTAAAGCAGAATATTAAATCTGATCAATTTTCATCGCGATAGTATTACTTAAAATTGAAGTTTCTCAGCCATTGAATCAATCATTGTTCACAAAATCACATCTGGGCCGAGCTTTCTGCAGAATGCCATCAGTTCATCATCAGAAATTGTTCGACTCATGAACCAACATGTATCGTTTGGTTCTTGTACAACTATTTGCATACACTTGTTACGCCTCACTGGCTTCATCGCTCACACAAATATGTTACTGAATAAATTTGTCAAATTTTCAAATTTTACATTACTAGTAAGTTTTAAATTTTGCACAAGAATATCCAACTACAAAAACCCTTGTATAAAAAAGTTTGATAGATTACAACACATGAGAAAACCTCGGTGTGTTGAGAAACATTTCTGGGTTTTCAACACAATATGCAAACTTTACTTCTAAGTAGATCTGTGAAGACAGCTAATCTATCCGTTACATATCAGCGGAAAAAAGACTTAAACTTGTAATTATTTGAGGTTTAACATTGATAGTCTTAAGTAATTTTCTTATGAACCTATATGGAGCTTAGAAACGGTGCACTATATTCTAGGAAATTGGTTTGACGTGGCAGGAGAAAAAAAATAATATTTTTTATAGCCATCTGCTAATACTGCAAAAAGGATTTGCCGTCAATTCTCAGGAAAGGTAATATACTAAGGATCTTCATTCAAAGCTTCCAAGATTAGCTGCTCGTGCACATCCACAATATTGGCTCTTGTCCTTAATTTCTTTATTGGGCAACTTAATCATGCCATAATTTTTCCTTTCTCTCAAACAAAGTGTTTATTCCCCGTGTTCCTCTGGCTCCCTCTGCACTTCTAACCAAGATAAGAACATTATTAACCAGACCCTCTGTTTTTTTTGTCTTTCTGTCACTCTTATCATCACAGATCACTAATTCTGCTTCGAAATTGAGTGAGGTACGCTGGTTCTTTTTACTTTCTTGTCCAGTAAACATGATCTTTTTACCAATTTTGTTATCTTATATGAAAAGAAAACAAATTAAATAAGACTAAACTCACCAATGAAATAAACACATCTGCGAGCGAGAGTTGACGGTGTTGAATGTTTGAGGCAAAATACATCGTTCATCGAATCCACGCGTGCATATCCATGAAGCAACGGGTGTCAATACGAGTACGTCGCTGTAAGATTAGTAGTAACATACCGCATAAAAGGTTTTACATGTTTATCTAATTTTTCTGGCTTTCACTCTCTGGCTTAAACCTTTTCACGTCTCTCCTGACAAGTGTCCACACACACACACACACACACACACACACACACACACACACACACACACACACACACACACACACACACACACACACACACACACACACACCCGTAGGGTAACGTCTGGCTGTCTCGTCAGAGACTGCAGCAGATCAAACAGTGAATTACACACACACACACACACACACACACACACACACACACACACAGAGAGAGAGAGAGAGAGAGAGAGAGAGAGAGAGAGAGAGAGAGAGAGAGAGAGAGAGAGAGAGAGAGAGAGAGAGAGAGAGAGAGAGAGAGAGAGAGAGAGAGAGAGAGAGAGAGAGAGAGAGAGAGAGAGAGAGAGAGAGAGAATGTGTTTAGTACAAATGCACTGACCCTTTTACTGGTATTGTGAACCTGCCAAAAGTAATAACATCAAACGATATGTAACTACTTTTATTTATTTTATTTATTTATTTTTTTGTAACTGAGGAAAAACAAGTGCAAAATTATTCGAGTGGTGAAATAAGTATGAATAATTAATAAATGGATGAATGGATGAATGAAAAAGGATGCTAAGCAGACGCACATGGTCCACAGATGAAAATAAAACAAAACTCTAATGTTCTGCTGAAGAGAGCAAAGTACGCTGATGACAAAGAAAAAAAAAATATATATATACAAAATCACACAATATCCGGCGAAGGTGCGATACTCTAATCATCCTGGCCAGTCTTTTTTTTTCACCCTACATATCAAGTGAACATGGATGAAATTTGAATCTGCAGCTCAAAGTGTCAAGAAACGACGACCAAATATTTGATAAAAAATAAAATCATATAAAACACTTGGTGATCTGAGTTTAAACATTTTTTCATGAAATTCTTTGCTGGCGTAGTGTTTAAGCTATGACATCTGAAGCATCATGGAATGCAAAGAGCTTTTATGAATGGCAGTGTGAAATGTCTTGTATTTAACGTTATGAGGAATAAAAAGTAAAATGGTTTGATTAGACGCAAGGTAGGATAAAACAATAAAATGATTTGATAAGACCGTGTTCCAAAATAAAGTCATCAATGAAAACTATCCATTTTCAATATATTTATGGCTTTTGTTTGGAAAGATAGGGAAAGATGGAATCTTAATTGCAAACGTCACTTTCCCTGCAGTGGAAAGAAATATTCGGAAAATAGTGATAAGGGTAAATAACCAAAGCTTCAACCTTTACTGGGATAGAAGCTTATTAAATGAAGCGTTCTCACGGGAAGTAAATGAATAAATAATCGCCGGAAAAGACACAAAGTACAATATTCCAAAGGATGGAAATAAGCGACAAGAAAAGAAATATAAATGTTTCACAAAACAATATGAGGAATTTTTCAGGCAGATTTATAAAAGTTATTGCAAGATACACACACACACACACACACACACACACACACACACACACACACACACACACACACACACACACACACACACAAGCCAAAACAATAACAAGTTTTCATACACACGAAGTAAATCGAGTGAAACAGAAAATAAAAACTTAGAGAAATTCAGAAACAGAGAAGAATTAATACCAAAATTATCAACAAATAGAAGAGAAAAGAAAAAAAAAATGAAAGTTAAACCAATTGAGAAAAAAAAATGTACATAGAAGATAAGTTTATATACACGAAACTCAAGTGAACAGTGAAACGGAAAAACAATCAGATTTGGAAAACGGAGAGAGAGAAAGATTCTGAAACACTGTTTTTAAAAGAGTAAAAAGAAAAAAAAAAGAAATTGGAAACGACAGAACAGTAACGTACGCCCGCCAGGAAAGTTTTGTGAGAAGGACACGAGGAAAAAAATAAAAAGGTTTGAAAAAATATAGGAAAAACAGTCCACCATTGTGAAAACCTACCGTTCTTACAGGTCCATCACCATTTTCCCACCAACATCCTGGAACCATCACTATTTTTTTCTACCACCATTCCGAACCTAGCACTATTCTAAACCTACAACTATTTGACACCTACCACAATTTTTTCCATCACAATTCTTCATTACCACTTCATTTTCCAACCACATTCCGGAACTACCACTATTTTTCCTAACACAATTTCTGACTACCACTATTTTTCCCACCACAATTTCTGAGTAACACTATTTTCCCACCACACTTTTTAACTATCACTGTTTTTCCACCAACATTCTGGAGCTACCAATGTTTTTTCTACCAACATTCCGGACTTACCATCATTTCTTCTACCACTATTCCAGAGCTACTACCATTTTTCCTACCACAATTCCGGGCATATCACAATTTTTTTTACAACCATTCCAGATCTACCACTATTCTAAACCTACAATTATTCCAAACCTACAACAATTTATGACTACCACTATTTCTCCTACCACCATTCCTGATATACCACTATTCTAAACACATAACTATTCCACACCTACCACAATTTTTGACTACGAGTATTCACAACCCACCACCACTAAACCCCTTACCAAAACTCCGGTCCAACCACCATTCCTGATCTACCACTATTATATAACAACCAGAACTCCAAATACTATCGCAATTTCTGAAGATCTCACCATTATATTTCTGGCAAGGACATGAATTTAGCCCCTTCAGTACCATGACGCATTTCCATATTCATTCTGCTTACTATTTGGGGATTTTGTACAGCTTCAGAAACTTATGTGCGGGATTAAAACAGTGAAGACTGAGGCCGTTAATCTTCTGACCTCCATAGACCCTTCCTGATGTCAATAAAATGGTTTAATCGTAAATAAATCTGAAGGTAAAAATGTGTCCCAGTATTGAAAGTGTGAAGCTCGTCATACTCTCATTTTCTTCATTAATCTTAAATATTCGCATGACCTTCACATTTCCTAACCTGGGGAAGCAAGAGTTATAATTCCCAGTCTTGCTTTCACATTATTAGGCGCAGATTGGTAAGATAAACAGGCACACGTCGATATTTTCTCGTCTTGATCACTTCGCCGTCCCAGCATACCTACCCAGAGGAGTGTCGTACCGGTGGTGTTGTATTAATTAAACAACAGGTGGGAGTTTCAACAGGATATTCTATCGTGTTTGTACAGTTTTATTATTTTGCATTCAAGGCTACTCCTCTTCTTTCTGTTCCATTTTGTACTTCTTTTGCTTCTTCTTCCCCTTTCCTTCCTCTATCTCCTCCTTCTTGTTTGTACAGTTACTAAAATTTTGCATTCAAAACTATTTCTTTTCTTCCTATTTCATGCTCCTTTTCCTCTTCCTTTTCTTTCTCCTCCATCTGCTTCTTCTCCGCGTCGTTGTCCTCCTCCTTTGCTCTCCTGTCTCTTTCAGTAGCGATTAATAGCGAAGATGAGATGTACAAACAGGCTATTATGGACCTCGCAGGATATGTTGTTGTTTGTCTTCCTTTGTATTCCCCTCGCTTCTTTTTCCCACCTCCTCTTCTTTTTCTTATTTCGCCTCCTCCTCCTACACCTCCTCCTCGACCTATCCCTTCTCCTCCTACTTGTCTTTCACTTTCCTAATGTCCTGCATTCATCACTATCATTGTCCTGTATTCGTATGAGTATACATCTTAAGATCAACTAGCGGTTTTCTTTCATATTCATTACATCAGTTGACTTGAAACACAATTTTAACTCACAAATTATTTCTCTAATTCATTTTCATTTCACGCAAAAGTGGAAAGAATAATAAATTTAGAAACTGTAATAAAAAATTGACCCATCTTAACATGTGAAATATCTGAGTGAGTAAACGAAACCTTTCATGTTCGGCAGCCTCGTAGTGTCTCTGCTCACTGAATATATCACCAGTGACAGGACTGTAGGGGATATTTTTAGTAATTTCATCGTATTAGGCAGCAGGATGTCAAGGAATGGTAACCGAGAAGACTTCCGCTGTGTATTCTAAACGTGTCTTGTTCCTGAATATAAAGTCATGAGCTACAAGAACGTGGGTAGAGTAGTCAAGAAAGGGACTCACTGTGTATTCTAAACGTCTCTTGTTCTTCAATCTACCCACTTTCTCGTGGTACAAACTCATTCTGAGCTACGAGTGTCTCTGGGATGAACGTGGGGATCTCGGAAATAAGTCCAAAAGACACCAAGAGGATTACGACGGAACAAAGACGAAGAAACACCACTAAAGAAAAAGCAAAGACAAACCTTAAGATAACTGTATGTGATTAATTGTATGTATCATGTATTTATAATTGAGAGGTTAGATTTATTTTCCTTTTTTACTCGGCTTGTCTGATAGACTTGTTTTTAGCTTTTATGTGTACGTGTATTGATTTCAAGTATGAGAAGAATCCTTTAATACTTTTAGCTTTTGTCTGATGGAAATAACGACTTTCTCTCTCTCTCTCTCTCTCTCTCTCTCTCTCTCTCTCTCTTTACAAATGTTAAAATTACCCCAGGCTACTTCTACCTTCACCTTTCCTGTTCCTAAAAAAAAACCTAATGAAACCCATCGCGACATCTGACGTAACCAGGACTTGACTTATGCTAATACTACCACGACACACGCAGCTGCTACAAGTACTGCAGCATTACGCCAATATAGAGAACAACGGTGTAAATGTTAACGAGAAGATGGTGATGAAAAGAGGACAGAGCGATGAGAGATGAAATGGTAGAGGGTGGTAGTGATGAAGGTGATGACGGTTGTGGTGGTGGTGGTGAGGGAATACAAAGGAAGAAAGACACCAATAGACTTATAGGTAAGTAATTATTAGTACTTTTTTTTGTATAACTATCCTAAGTGACTTTGTCGTTACAGAGGCAAAGGAGGAGGAGGAGGAGGAGGAGGAGGAGGAGGAGGAGGAGGAGGAGGAGGAGGAGGAGGAGGAGGTGGTGGAGGAGGAGGAGAAGGAGGAGGGAGGAGGAGGAGGAGGAGGAGGTGGTGGTGGAAGGAGGAGGAGGAGGAGGAGGAGGAAAACAAGGAGGAAGCAAAGAGGAGGAGGAGGAGGAGGAGGAGGAGGAGGAGGAGGAGGAGGAGGTGAAAAAGATGGAATAATGGAAACAACAACAACAACACAGAAAGGAAAAAAGTAATAAAACAAACACATAAACCCAGAAAGAAAACGAAGAAACAACAGATACGTATAACAACTCGAAAAGAAATCACAGGAGGATCAAACAAAACAAAACAAACAAACACGGAAAACATGCGAGGGAAATATATAAAGGATGAGACGGAAAGGCAGGAAAAAAGAGAAAGAGAAAAGGAAAAAAACAGAGCACATAAACAAGCGAGTAAAAAGCAGCACCGCGATTCAAGAGAGATCGACGCAGCTGGCATGAATTAAGCAGAGAAGAGGGAAGACGGAAGGTGGCGGAGGCGAATCATCTTTCCCTGTCACCTGAGCCCAGCCTCGAGTGGGCGGTTTCCACACACACACACACACACACACACACACACACACACAGAGAGAGAGAGAGAGAGAGAGAGAGAGAGAGAGAGAGAGAGAGAGAGAGAGAGAGAGAGAGAGAGAGAGAGAGAGAGAGAGAGAGAGAGAGAGACATACACACACATACACATACACAGACCTCCTTTAACTTCTTTACACTAACTTGTTTTAACGTGACCTTTTCCTTCTAATTCTTTTTGTATAATTAGCCCTTTTTCATGTGTAACGCTGTAAAACTTCACCATTGTGGTTCCTATAACTAAGCAGGCAGTCATTCACTCGCTCGGTCAATCCATTAAAGAATTGTAGGTTCCCGTTTAGCTGTCGTCACTGTCTCGAATAACAGTAATGGTGGTTGTTATATTATTATTATCATTATTATTATTATTATTATTAGTAGTAGTAGTAGTAGTTGTTGTTGTTGTTGTAGTAATCAAATTGATAGTTATAGTAGTAGTAGTAGTAGTAGTAGTAGTAGTAGTAGTAGCAGCAGCAGCAGCAGTAGTAGTAGTAGTGGTGGTAGTAGTAGCAGTAGCAATTGTTGTAGTAGTAGTAGTAGTAGAAGTAGTAGTAGTAGTAGTTATTGTTGTTGTAATCGAATTGATAGTTATAGTAGTAGTAGTAGTAGTAGTAGCAATAGTAGCAGCAGCAGCAGCAGCAGCAGTAGTAGTAGCAATTGTTGTAGTAGTAATAGTAGTAGTAGTAGTTGTTGTTGTTGTAATCGAATTAATAGTTGTTTTTTTTTATTTATACCATGTGGGCTTTTTACGGGAATTTATGGGCTAAAGGGGATACTTTTTGGGGCACCTTTGCCCCGAGTGAGGAAGCCCAACCTACACTCGGGCCGTGGACAGGATTCGAACCCGTGCGCTTGGAGACCCCTCGGACCCCAAAGAACGCATGGTTCCACTGCACCACGGCCGGTTGTAATAGTAGTAGTAGTAGTAGTAGTAGTAGTAGTAGTAGTAGTAGCACAGCACTAAAACTACTACTACTACTACTAATGATAATAATAATACTCCTGCCGTTACCACCACTACTCCTACTATTACTGCTTATATTTTTTCCTGCTTCCCACCTCATTTTTCACCAGCACCCTTTCTCTACACTACGTTGCCGTTCACTCCCTTACCAGTGTAGACCTATGTAACCGCCGCGGCCTGTGGATTTGCGAGGAAATATGATGTAAGACTGTTGGGAGAAAATCAGCGAAAACCTGGAAGTCCTTCAAACAAAACTCAAGTAGATCTTAGAGGTACCGTAAGTCATCACAGTCATACACACACATACACACACACACACACACACACACACACACACACACACACACACACACACACACACACACACACACACATATGTAACATTAGACTCTGCAATTTGCATTTCTTAGTGTGCACGTTCCCAGTTCATATGAAAAAGAAAGGAAGAGAATGAGGAAGAGAAGATAAACGAAGAGGAGAAAGAACAAGAGGAGAAAATGAGAAAGGCCTTCTGCAGATTAGGGAGTGAAGGTGAGGAAGAGAATGTGGGCTAAGGAAAGCAGGAAGTGCTGTGGGAAGAATAGGAGGAGGAGGAGGAGGAGGAGGAGGAGGAGGAGGAGGAGGAGAGGAGCAGGAGGAGGAAGAGATAGTATACTTTTTTGAATGGACACAGTTGGAGGTAAATTTTCGTGGTTTTATCTGAGATTAATTTTTGCGCTTGCCATTCTTTCGCTGCGGACGAGCCGGTGATGAAGAATTATTTGTTGCTGATGCTGCTGCTGCTTCATTAGTTGTGTGTGTGTGTGTGTGTGTGTGTGTGTGTGTGTGTGTGTGTGTGTGTGTGTGTGTGTGTGTGTGTGTGTGTGTGTGTGTGTAATTCACCTCGGTGGCCTGCTGGTCACCCAGCCAGTCTTCCCCATTACGGAGCGAGCTCAGAGCTCATAAACCGATCTTTGGGTAGGACTGAGACCACATCAACACACAACACACACCGGGAAAGCGAGGCTACAACCCCTCAAGTTACATCCCGTACCTATTTACTGCTAAGTGAACAGGGCCACACATTAAGAGGCTTGTCCATTTGCCTCGCCGCTTACCGGGACTCGAACCCGGCCCTCTCAATTGTGAGTCGAGCGTGCTAACTACTACACTACGCGGTGTGTGTGTGTGTGTGTGTGTGTGTGTGTGTGTGTGTGTGTGTGTGTGTAAGCTAAAACTTTTTCGTTAGAGCATAAACCTTCATTCAACTTCCATTTCTTTCAAAATATATGTAGAAACGGACGAAAACACACACACACACACACACACACACACACACACACACACACACACACACACACACACACACACACACACACAGGGGACAACAACAAACAATCTCCACCGTCCTCCTCCCGTTGGGAATGAAAAACCAACACGGGCTTCATCAACATTTCGTATACTGGTGTATAGTCGCGTTGGCCTTTCTTATTCCTGCTTGAGAACGAGCGACACTGATGAGGATGAGAAGGAAGAGGAAGAGGATAAAAAGGAAAAAGAGGTGCTAGATCTTTCTCCCCCATGAGCATATAAATTTGAGGATAAAAATTATGCTAAAGAAAGCTAAGTATATAAAAAGTCTCAGGCAGCTTCCAGTGACTAACGAAAGAGTAATTACCTTTCCTTCGACTCGAACCAGAACTATGTAATGCATCTACACTATAGAAACGAAGTACAGGGGGAGAAAAAAAAGAGTAACAAGATCACAATATTATTTAGCCAAAAGAGCACTGTGCCTAAGCAAAACACTATTTACTTATTTATTTCAATTTCCGTACCCCATTCTGCCACCCGACGCTGCAAAGACTGTTCTCCTTAGAGTAACTGACCCATCCTAAGTGTCCCCGTTCCAGCACCACCATCACCACCAAAGCCACAACAACCAGCAGCTCGGTGGTCCTCCAGGCAACACCATCAGCCTCGCCCAGGAACTCCAGGCCCGCCAAGTGCCACTACGTTAAGGTGCCGAGGTAAACGAGGCGTGGCAAGGACGAGGCGAGAAGGACGCTGCACCTTGGTGAGAGTTCATTGTATCACCGGCTCTATGGATCTCTCTCAGCCAACATCTACCTTCTCTGAGTCTGAGTTTTCTGCACCTTGAAAGCATGGCAGAGATGAGGTGGAAGAGAAAATGGAAGAGGAAGAAGAAGAAGAAGAGGAGGAGAAAAACGACATACACAAGGACGATGAAAACACGAATGAAAAGGGTTAAAACGATATAAAAAAAAAAAGACGTGGAAGAATACGAAGGAAAGCAAAGGAAAGAACAGACAGCAACAACTTTACGAAGCCAAATGAGACAGTCTATGTGACTATGCTACCACTGCAGATATTGTGAGTTAAAGGCAAAAGGACAAGAGTATTCAGGAAATGTAAACAAGAAATGCTGCTATTTAGTACATTTAAAATTGAGAGAGAGAGAGAGAGAGAGAGAGAGAGAGAGAGAGAGAGAGAGAGAGAGAGAGAGAGAGAGAGAGAGAGAGAGAGAGAGAGAGAGAGAGTAGTAGTAGTAGTAGTAGTAGTAGTAGTAGTAGTAGTAGTAACAGTAGTTGTATTAATAGTAGTAGTAGTAGTAGTAGTAGTAGTAGTAGTAGTAGTAGCTAGTAGTAGTTTATTGTTTATTGTTTTGTTTATTGAACTCATTGCCAAATAACAGTTACATACATGAATAGATATATAGTACATATCTGTAGGCATTAGTCTGCTGAGTATAAACTCCTTAGCAGACAGAACTAATTAACCTTATAATATATATATATATATATATATATATATATATATATATATATATATATATATATATATATATATATATATATATATATATATATATATATATATATATATATATATATATATATATATATATATATATATATATATATATATGGCGCGACGGCAATGTTTAGCAATTAAAACTTACAAGAATTATATACATAATTTAACATAGTGTGATTCAACACTAGCTATAATTACAGCAATTATTACATATATTCTTATTCTGTGGCATCTTGACTTTGTAGATTGAATAAATATGGTTTAACTTTAATTTTAAATAGATTGAGATTAGCTATTATTTTTATGTCATCTGGTATTGCATTCCAACATTTCGGGCCAAAACAGTGTATAGAAAATTTGTACAGTGTTGTTCTTGGTTGTGGACATAACAAATTGACATTATTACCTCTGGTACCCTGGCTGTGCTGAATAACTCTAAACATTTTACTACTGTGACTATTGTTAATTATATCATTATAAACTGTGAGAAGACAAAAATATTTCAGTAAAAAGTCTAATCTTAATAATTTCAAATCGTTAAATAAAAAAAAAAAATGTCGTATCATGTTTTCCTCTATATGTTATAGTTCTTATCAACTTCTGAGTTGTTATGATTTCTTTTACATATGTTGGCCACGTACAACACCAGGCTGACAAACAGTATATAATAATAGGGTAACACAAAGAGTAATATACATTTTTCAATGCCTCAATTGTTAAATTATGACATACTTTATATAATAATCCACATATTTTTGACAATTTTAAGCAAACTGATTGTATATGATTTTTCCAATTCAAATTTTCATCTATGATGACCCCAAAATTTTGTATATGCAACCCTCTTTAATTCACAGCCTTCTAAAATACTGGTCCCATGTTGTGTACTACGGATCCATTTTGAAATAGTATATAATTAGTTTTTGTAATATTTATTTTTAATTTGTTAGCTATAACCCATTTATTAATATTTTCTAATTCAATATTCAGCGCAGTATGCAAGTGATCCAAGTTGTTATCATGTAATAAAAGAGTTGTATCATCTGCATAAAGAACATAATTAAATTTGTTACTAGTAGTAGTAGTAGTAGTAGTAGTAGTGGTAGTGGTGGTGGTAGTAGTAGTGGTAGTGGTAGTGGTAGTGGTAGTAGTAGTAGTAGTAGTAGTAGTAGTAGTAGTAACTATATACCACATTTCCAGCTTTGTGTGGGTTTATGCGAGTGTGTTAGGGGGTGAGATGACGCGCGCGCCTCATCGTCGTCCACACAAGTATACACGAATGTGTGTGCGTGTAATTCACCACCACGGTCGTCTGCTGGTCACCTAGCCAGTCTTCCCCAATACGGAGCGAGCTTAGAGCTCATAGACCGATCTTCGGGTAGGACTGAGACCACAACACACAACACACACCGGGAAAGCGAGGCCACAACCCCTCGAGTTACATCCCGTACCTATTTACAGGTGAACAGGGGCTACACATTAAGAGGCTTGCCCATTTGCCTCGCCGCTTACCGGGACTCGAACCCGGCCCTCTCGATTGTGAGTCGAGCGTGCTAACCACTACACTATGCGGTGTGTGTGTGTGTGTGTGTGTGTGTGTGTGTGTGTGTGTGTGTGTGTGTGTGTGTGGAGGAGGAGGAGGAGGAGGAGGAGGAGGAGGAGGAAAAGGACGACAGCAACAACGAAGACGACAAAAAATATAGTAGGAAAGAGATGAGAAAGAGAAGGCGGAGGAAGAAGAAAATGAAGGTGGGAAGAAGAACAAGACGAAGAAAAGAACAAGAAGAAGAAAAAAGAAAAAAAAGAAGACGAAGAAGAAGAAGACGAAGAAGAAGAAGAAGAAGAAGAAGGAAGGAAGAAAGAATAAAAGAAAGAAAGAAAAAGAAAGAAAGAAAGAAAGAAAGAAAAGAAGAAACTAAGGAAGAAAAGAAGAGAAAAAAACAAGAAAAAGACACTGGAAAATAAGAAAAAAAAACAATGATGAAGAAAAAGAAGACAAAATGGACTGAAGAAAAAAGACTAGAAGGAAGAGGAACTATAAGAACAAATAAGAGTAGCGAGTAACGGAGAGGCTGTCAGCTCCTTAATGAACCAAGTGACCGACCACCTTCAGTAGCCTACACAACAATTCCACATGCAGGCGACCACTACGATATCCATATCAAACGGAAACACGACGACCAGGATGAGCAATAGCATGAAGCAAAGAAGCAGAGATGGAGGGAATTAATACAGCAGGAATATGGAAAAAAAATCATAAAAAAAAGGAAAAAGATAGGGAGAAAACGTGCCCAAATTAACTTGACGGATAAGCTCTGCCCCTTTCCAATCAGCGGCCACGAATCAGGCCTATTATCTTCAGCACAGTCACCAATCACGAGCCCACCAGGAAGAGAAGCGGGAGGGACCACATCCATCGGTTGATCGTGGCCAACACGCTATCTATACGCAGGGTCGAAAAGGACGGGGCTTCAGCCAGAGCTAATAGGAAGATTTCTACCACTAATACTGTAAAGAGAATTTCAGTATCTATGGCATGAAGTGGAAGGGTTATAGTTTATTAGTTAGTTTAGAGAAAAAGAGAGAAAAGTGTTGGATTGTTTCTTCTTCTACCACTAATAATGTAAAGAGAATTTCAATATCTATGGCATAACGTGGAAGGGTTATAGTGTACAAGCTAGTTTAGAGAAAAAGAGAAAAAAAGTGTTGAATTGTCTTCCTTTTCCACCACAAATAATGTAAAGAGAACTTCAATATCTATAGCATTACATGGAAGGTTTATAACGTGCAAATCATTTAGTTTAGAGAAAGAAAGAAAACTGTAGGATTGTGTCTTCTTGCAATTTCGCAGATTTAACCACTTCAGTACCATGACACATTTTCATATTTATTCTGATTACTATTTAGTGATCTTCTACAGCTTTAGATACTTATGTGGAGATTAGAAATAGTGAATACTTTGACCATTAATCTTCTGACATCCATAGACCCTTCCTAATGCAAATAAAATCGTCTAATCATACCCAAAATTCAAGGTAAAATGCGTCCCAGTACTGAAGCGATTAACATGTGAAATCTTTGAATAGTTGACAAATTATTCTAAATTGCAGTCGAAGTAATTCAAATATTTATCAGATATCAGTTTTATACCGCACTAGCGTGAAGACTGAACAATAGAGCAGTGGTCTCTCTCTCTCTCTCTCTCTCTCTCTCTCTCTCTCTCTCTCTCTCTCTCTCTCTCTCTCTCTCTCTCTCTCTCTCTCTCTCTCTCCGTGTGTGTGTGTCTGTGTGTGTGTGTGTGTGTGTGTGTGTGTGTGTGTGTGTGTGTGTGTGTGTGTGTGTGTGTGTGTGTGTGTGTGAGAGAGAGTGTGTGTGTGAGAGAGAGAGAGAGAGAGAGAGAGAGAGAGAGAGAGAGAGAGAGAGTGTGTGTGTGTGTGTTACAAACTATATGTCCCGCTTCAAAGAAACAAAAAAGAATTACGTTAGAAAAAGTTAAGCCAATTTAGTCCTTGAAATAACCCTGAACATTCCTCCTTTAAATATTCAAGTCGCATTTAAAGTGAATAACGGACAAGAAATACTCATACATGGAGAGAGAGAGAGAGAGAGAGAGAGAGAGAGAGAGAGAGAGAGAGAGAGAGAGAGAGCAAACTATTCCAAAGATTTGTTTATTTAATTTTCACTTGTCTATTTCTTTTATCTACTTCTATTTAGCTTTATTTTTGTATTCTTCACAGTGAAAGAGTCTCGTGGTCCTTATAAATTTTCCTTTGTAACAAACAACTATTTTTGTCGTTTCAGTATAAAATCGCAACCTTTTCAGCGGTCAACACTCACTTATTTCCCCGGACTATGAGGAATTAAGAGAAAAAGAGAGGGAGAAAAAAGACACATACTCTGCAAGGCTTTGTCCCATGGAAAGCGTAAATATGTAAATGAATATATAAATTGAAGCAAAAATATTCAAGTATGCGAGTGCGATTTTTTCAAACATATATTCATATAAAATTTGATCCACACGTTTTCGTCTTTCGACAATTGTGAGAAAGACAGAGGTGATAGAGAGGCCTTTCTCATGTTCATCAAATGTCCATATCAATCTATCATGCATTTCAGAGGACGTCAGGCATGGTTTTCACATAAATCTTTCAAACAAATACTTGAATCAGATTTGTTTTTAGCACAGCTTCTTTCACACCCTTCCGTAACTAATGACACTTTTATGTATTGCCAAAATGTGGTTGATAAAGGCGTTTACTCCTGTCATCTAAGGTCGAAGTCCACATTAGCCAACTCAACGGAGCAGTGAATCAAACAAGGGAAAAATGACGTAGCGGTGGCGTCCACTCATCTACCACCTCCACATTCCTGTTCACTCCCACCTTCCCTACTCGCCTCCACCACTCCCACTCGCTACTTTCTGAATTTTTAGTAAAGGGAAACATAAGAAAATGAGGGAAGCTGCAAGAAGCCATACTGCCTAATCGCGACAGTTCCTGTATGAAACATATCTACATACTTGTATTTTCACCTATCATCCTAATCCATATATCTGTCTGATCTTCTAAAGCTGCTTACATATAGCCTCCGTTCAGAAACTTTGATAGACCTAACCGCTCTTCACTCCACGCATGTTACTGTACGATAAGTTAGGCTCCCGCAGTCCGAATGATCTCTTGCTTCCACACCGGTGTCATCAGATAATACAGATATCAGGGAAACACATCTTCATAACACTTTACCTTGACGGTCAGCTGAGTGTCCACGGAGCCCTTGCCTTCATCCACTCCTACATGCAGCAATAGGTACACTTCACAATGTCTTAAGCCCGCTACACACTTAAGCCAGGGAAAACAAAGCAATGACCAAGAGAGGAAGCACCCACGATACCAACTCATCACTACTCAACCACATGACTGAGACACTATTGGAACCTCTCAGATATATCCTGTTATCCTCTTAGATTCAAATACTTGTAAATATTTTTTTCTATTATGTACGATATGAACTCTACGCGGAATAATTACTGCAACGTATGTCTATGAGGTTATTAATATTTGTTACTGTTTTCTTAAGAGTTTAGTCGCATAAAGCGTTTTCAGTAATACTCCTCAACCCCTCATTGTGCTAGGGGGTTGAAAGATGGGACCGTACTGAACATGATTATTCCGCTGCTATACGACCCTCGCAAATTCAAGTGGCAGGCATGGCAGTTTTGCTTGGATTTTAAACTGTGGAAATGACCTCACCAGAAATGGGTGATACAGAGCGGGTCCTTCTGGGGACAGTTGAGGGACAGTGCATGTCCTGGGTTGCGGTGGCTTTTTTTTTTTTTTTTTTTGGCCATCACCCTGTCTTGGGTATTAGGCCATATTTATTATTATTTTTTTTTTAGCCTTTTACCTGTTTTTTAAATTAGTTTTTTTTATACATATATGCAGTTCTTTTTTTAATTGGTTTTATTTATTTATTTATAACCAGAGAGAAGAGCCGCCATGATCTAGGCGTTGTTCGTTTTATAGTAGCAACATTTCAAAATAAACCTAATTTTTCGACAATTTTGTTATTATACTTATGCCATAAAAAACAACAGTAAAGATATCTACAGTGCAGTGCGTCCACTCTATGAAGTCCGTTCAGGGCAGGGCACATTCTGGAATTCCCATGAGTGCGACGATGCCAGTTCGACTCCCAATTATCAGATTAAGTACCGACCCACCACCCATCTGTTAATCTCTCTCTCTCTCTCTCTCTCTCTCTCTCTCTCTCTTATTATTATTATTATTATTATTATTATTATTATTATTATTATTATTATTATTATTATTATTATTATTATTATTATTATTTAGGTAGTGTGGAAAAAGTCAAAATGAATAATAATAAATAATACTCCGGCGCCTTAGTTTTTGGTCCATTTTCTCTCAAACTTTTAGAAAACCCATTTTGTGTGTTTCACTGTTTGATCTGCTGCAGTCTCTGACGAGACAGCCAGACGTTACCCTATGGAACGAGCTCAGAGCTCATTATTTCCGATCTTCGGATAGGCCTGAGACCAGGCACACACCACACACCGGGACAACAAGGTCAGAACTCCTCGATTTACATCCCGTACCTACTCACTGCCAGGTGAAAGGAGACACACCCAAATATCTCCACCCGGCCGGGGAATTGAACCCCGGTCCTCTGGCTTGTGAGGCCAGCGCTCTAACCACTGAGCTACCGAGCTACCGTGTGTGTGTGTGTGTGTGTGTGTGTGTGTGTGTATATATATATATATATATATATATATATATATATATATATATATATATATATATATATATATATATATATATGGGGAATCGAACTCCGGTCCTCTGGCTTGTGAAGCCAGCGCTCTAACTACTGAGCTACCGGGCGTGTGTGTGAATGTGTGTGTGTGTGTGTGTGTGTGTGTGTGTGTGTATATATATATATATATATATATATATATATATATATATATATATATATATATATATATATATATATATATATATATATATATATATATATATATATATATATGCGCGACGCCGCAGCCGGGGAATCCCCGTTAGGTCTCTCCCCTGAGCGGCCTTTATATTTGAGTCGGACTATAGTATCCTACGAAATTAATGCGTAAACTACAACAAGTTCCCATAACTGGCAGTATGAAGTCACAGCCACATGAACTGACACGGACGTCACTCAGTAGACAATGGTCTGAACAGTCTCCAGATATCCCAAGACGGTACAACTCTTAATTCAAGCCATATGGAGAATTATTCTGAATTCCAGTACCAGGAACAGGTTACTACTTTGATTTTCCTTTCATATTTGAAAATTATCATGTTCTTACGTGCCTCAGAATCGTTATTTTAATGATAAAGGAATGGCAATCAGAGTGAGTGTTTAGGTTTGTCCGCCTGTTCTCTGCCCGAATTCCTAACGACATTCCGAGGCAAAAGGGTTTCGGGGAAAAAGCGTTAGGGGTTGCGAAATGTTACTGAAAACGCTTTATATACTATTATGTTTGTTCTGAAAACCTGGAAGCTTAGCAGAAACCCCTCAAAAAGGAAGTTTGTGTATATAGGTTCATTAATTTGCGTCATTCATGTTATGCTTTACACACTGATACCAAAAGACAGTCATTCTTACCTTCGTCGTCCATCCAATCACTCCAGTGGTAGAAAGTTCAGGCGAGTGACTTTCCTTACGGAAACGTGGTGCAAAGAATCTCCTACATGAACAGTATGTGCACTTAGCCAACGAAAAGAAACAAATGAATACGAACATGGAAATTAAAATGGTTTAATGTGAAATATTACTATAGACCGTGGAGAAAAGAGAGAGAGGGAACATTCTGAAAGACAGAGGCTCTACGCTGGACATGCAAACATTGGAAGTGAAATTATACGTATAGCGCACCACTTACATATTATGCTGTCCGAGAAGAAGAGACAGACGCCTACCTTGGAGCCCCAGCTGCTTCCTGCGAGGCGAAAGGGGCAACGCTAGGCGAGGCTTGGTTTCCTCTGGCAGTCTACCAGCACAATGGAATGGTCAGGCAAGGATCACAGAAGGATCCCCATGTAATTGTGTTTCATTCTTTGGTCCTTCAAACTTAAACGCGAATACTTCTCTTTAAAACTTACTTCCATTGCCTTGGCGGTGGTGGCGACGGAAGCGTCCACGAAGAAAGTGCACAATTTCATCATTGTGGAACTTTCTGTCACGTGATCGATGACAGCCAAAACTATTGCCATTTTTCATTCATTTTTGAGGCTCAGTACGAAATACGTCAGGACTGTTGGAAGGTAATTTGTTTGGCAGTCTGTCTTATATTCCTTGGAGGCCAAATATTTCTTGAAACAGATGGAAGTGTGAACAATTATGCAAGCCTGTGCACATCGAAATTTCCAGTCACCGTCAGATTTATTGTGTGCATTACAAAGAGTATTTTAATGCATGAACCGCAATATCTCGAGACACACAGATCAGTCGGCCAGCGCCTAAGATCCTCCACTCCGAGGCCTCGCAAAGTAATCCAGATATATGGCCGCTGCATGAAGGCCGGAAGGGCCCAGTAAGTTGGCAGTTTTAGCGCCTCTAATGCTGACATACTACAGAGACGGTGAAGCTTCGTTTTGGGTTTTCTTAGCAGAAGGTTGTCTCAAAATAAGGGTATATTGAAGATGTTTGAAAGCTGACTGTGTTGCCACACACACATATGACTCATGATATATATATAGACAAGGATCCTTCAATCTGCTTCTAGTGAGTTGCGAGTTCACAGCTTTAGTGTCGGCTCGTCTCAAGGCCTGAGGATACACAGTCAGCACTCAAGCACATCTGTTTATCTTCCTTAACGAGTTGGACGACGAATAGTGCTCCAGTAAAGTAATGATCAATAAATTACTGTAAACAGTGTGCCACAGATGTCTGCATGTCCTGAGGTGAGGTACATTTTCCTGATAGTCTGCAAGAACACAGGGCGAGATGCGGATGTCTTGTGAGTGATCCTGTCAGCTCATCTCGCATTTCTTCGCCTTAACTCAAACATGATAAAATAAATTGAAAAACTCATATATTGGCTTTTAAACGTTTCATAAACCTTCACAGTTCTAGGCAAGTTGTGAAAAAAAAAGTTATAACATGATTCTTTTTTAGAATAATGGTCAAAAGTGGAAAGGTAACAAGGAAAACAGTCTCAGATGTGTCGTAAATTGTTCTCTCTCTCTCTCTCTCTCTCTCTCTCTCTCTCTCTCTCTCTCTCTCTCTCTCTCTCTCTCTCTATATATATATATATATATATATATATATATATATATATATATATATATATATATATATATATATATATATATATATATATATATATATATATATATCTATCTATCTCTATCTACCTATCTATGTATCTATCTATTTATCTATTCATCTTTCTATTTTTCTATCTATCTCTCTCCTCCCTCCCTCTTTCCTCCCTCCCTACCTATCTGCCTTCCCCTCTCTCGCTCTTTCCCTCTTTTTCGCCCTCCCTCTCCCCCCATCTCCCTCTCTCCCTCCTCCCTCCCTCTATTCCTCTGTACTTCTTCATTTTCCGCTCTCCCTATTCACTGGCTTCAATTTTTGTTTCCAAACCTTTTCCCCCAATCACCTTGCTGCATTTTACTCAGGTGTCTTAGCCACTCCAGCCTCCTTCGTACGTACAAACATTTATATATTTCATTTCCATTAGATTTCTCTGTTCTTCATTTACAAATCTGATCCCACTAGACTTATTGTTCATTGAAGAACTACTAGACTTTCATCTCTTTAGTCTGTTTTCAGTGGCTTTTATCTGAAGTACACCCTCATCCCTCAGTGCGCGAGATACCATTACCATAAAGTATGACGCTCCTTACACAAGTTGCAACAAGTACCCTTTAGTTCGAAGGAAGAGTGCCACCTTAAGGACAGTAAAGATTCCCAAACTTCGTCCAACCACTTCTAACTCTTGTAATTGAGCCTTGCACGATCCCCACTTCCTGCACTGATTAGGTTAACTCCGCGATAACGAACACTTTCTACACACTCGAAGCACTCTCATGCAAAGTCACTCCGCTCTTGACCGTCCCTCAACATGTCTCCTTTGCACATTACACTCTAAAGTTTATCAACGTTCCATAACCTTCCTCCTCCAGTGTTGGTAATCTGCTGCAATAAAAGTCAAGTCCTCGGTTTTTTATATACTCTCTCTGGCCTGTATTCTTAAACGCTTCTCTCTCACCATCACTGTTTTCCAAAGGCTCCAGTTAAAAATTCTAGCGTTCCTAAGAGTATTTTTATGGTTTCTGTAATAGACTGGCAAGATTTCTAGTTTATTAATAAGATAAACTGTCTTGAAAATCCTGTTTAGTTTTCTTTGTGGCTTTGAAAAACTGCCGTGATGAGAGAGCAAGGCGTTTCTGAATACGGGGCTCTCTCTCTCTCTCTCTCTCTCTCTCTCTCTCTCTCTCTCTCTCTCTCTCTCTCTCTCTCTCTCTCTCTCTCTCTCTCTCTCTCTCTCTCTCTCTCTCTCTATCTATCTATCTATCTATCTATCTATCTATGTATCTATCTATCTATCTATCTATCTATCTATCTATTTATCTATCTATCTATCTATCTATCTCTGACAGCTTTTAAGATTTCTGTGGGAGTTGCTAAGTATTTTCAAAGGTTTTCTAAGACTAATGATATTTTAATATGTATTTTGGCATCATCAGGGGAAAGTAACACTTATGACCACGTTTTCTTGAGATGCTCGACGTCTTACATAAACAACTTAGCTCTTTGATCACTAAGACGTGTTTCTATATTTATTCTCTTTACTATTTGGTGATTCTATACAGCTTCAGAAACTTATGTGAAGGATTGAAATAGTGAAGACTGTGGCCATTAATCTTCTGACCTCCATAAACCCTTCCTAATGTTAATAAGATGGTTTAATCATACACAAGCCTCAAGATGAAAATGTGTCCAAGTATTGAAGGAGTTAATACAAGCATATATCTGACAAATAACTTACATAGCCCCTGAAAACAGTTTCTATGAGACCCCTAAATGTCTGAGAGTACATTCATATATTCAGTTCAATCTCTCTTACCTTACAGCAAATAGAGTTGGCCATGCATGCTGTGATCCTCGTCGGTGGTGCTCAGGTATCCATTACTCCGACATCAAACACTGGCTGGCGTACCGTTAGTGTGGATAAATTTTCTCTCAGTAACTGGTCTTGTCAGGGTCTCAGACATCGTTTTCTTTACTGTCCGAGCGTTGCCTTTGAGGAGATCAAGTGTTATTCCGTGAGATTTCAGACGACCCTGCTTTTGTAGTGGGATCAAAGGTAAATAATGATGATGGTGATGATGATGATGATGATGAGAAGGAGGAGGGGAAGGACGAATAAGACGACAGCAAGGAGAAGGAAGAAGTGAGAATAGAGGAGGAGGAGGAGGAGGAGGAGGAGAAGGAAAAGGAGGAGGAAGAGGAGGAGGAAGAGAGGAGGAGGAGGAAGAAGAAGAAGAAGAAGAAGAAGAAGAAGAAGAAGAAGAAGAAGAAGAAGAAGAAGAAGAAGAAGAAGAAGAAGAAGAAGAAGAAGAAGAAGAAGAAGAAGAAGAAGAAGAAGAAGAAGAAGAAGAAGAAGAAGAAGAAGAAGAAGAAGAAGAAGAAGAAGAAGAAGAAGAAGAAGAAGAAGAAGAAGAAGAAGAAGAAGAAGAAGAAGAAGAAGAAGAAGAAGAAGAAGAAGAAGAAGAAGAAGAAGAAGAAGAAGAAGAAGAAGAAGAAGAAGAAGAAGAAGAAGAAGAAGAAGAAGAAGAAGAAGAAGAAGAAGAAGAAGAAGAAGAAGAAGAAGAAGAAGAAGAAGAAGAAGAAGAAGAAGAAGAAGAAGAAGAAGAAGAAGAAAAAGAAAAGAAGAAGAAGAAGAAGAAGAAGAAGAAGAAGAAGAAGAGGTGGGTAAAACAAGGAGGAGAAGGAGGAGGAGAAGGACTAGAACAAGGAGTAGGAGGAGGAGGAGGAGGAGGAGTAGGGAGGAGGAGATGGGGGATGGAGATGGAGATGGAGGATGAAAAGAACGAGAAATTAGAGAAAGGTAATTATAACTTTGATGATGAGAAAAGATAAATGAGGATTGGAAAGCCATTAATCATTAGAAACAATACAGCACAAACACAAAATAGCAGCATGAAAGTAAAGGTACAACACACGCAGAGGATTGTACCGCTTATTCATCATCGGGAAAAAGAAAGACAAGAGGATCCAGCACAAACCAATTTTATTACGAGGGAGTCAGCCAGAGTCAGAAGCACAATATGAAAATATATAGTAGTAGTAGGACAATAAAGACTTACAAAGGGTCCTAAGTACAGATTAGTAAGTTAGTGGTCCACGGGGCTGCCCTTTGTGACACAGCTGGCCAAGTGAAAAGCAAAGAACTTCCTCACCCATGTAGTGAGTGTGTGTGTTTGTGTGTGTGTGTGTGTGTGTGTGTGTGTGTGTGTGTGTGTGTGTGTGTAATTCACCTCGGTCGGCTGCTGGTCACCCAGCCAGTCTTCCCCATTACGGAGCGAGCTCAGAGCTCATAGACCGATCTTCGGGTAGGACTGAGACCACATCAACACACAACACAACACACACCGGGAAAGCGAGGCCACAACCCCTCGAATTACATCCCGTACCTATTTACTGCTAGGTGAACAGGGCCCACACATTAAGAGGCTTGCCCATTTGCCTCGCCGCTTACCGGGACTCGAACCCGTGTGTGTGTGTGTGTGTGTGTGTGTGTGTGTGTGTGTGTATTCACGTTATTTCTGTACATATACTCCATGCAAAACAGGCCAGCGTAATTATTAAAAGAGGGAAAAACAACGTCAAATACATGAAACTTATTCGTCTTTGGTAATGATCATTTAACTAACAGCGTGGAATCTAACTGAAACACTCTCTCTCTCTCTCTCTCTCTCTCTCTCTCTCTCTCTCTCTCTTAAATTAAATAAACCCTTACGTGAATTAAAGAAACGATGAAAATAGAGCGTAATGAGGAGCAGGAGGAGGAACACAAAACGACAATAGAAAAAGACATCAAGTACAAACAGCAGCAAACGTTTTGGTCCTCAACTGGATGTTTGTGAAGTCTATCTATCCAACACACAGCAAGACAAATGAGAGAGAGAATAAAGGTAGGAGTAAGAGTAGAAGAAGGAGGAGGAAGAAGAGGAAGAGGAGGCACCTGTGGCGTGACTTCCTATGTCGTTTCCTTCTGGCTTGTCTGTGAACGATCCAGTCTTGGTCGGGCACACACACACACACACACACACTCCATCCAATCAAAGCTGTACCGCCGTTCCTGAATGTGTGTTACTCCCTTTAGTATG
>NC_059297.1:515579-520579 GCF_017591435.1 Portunus trituberculatus | reverse complement strand
TGAATTACAATTTGCTATTTAAATAAAACCAGGACAATGTAAGCCAACATATTGTATTGACATAATCGAAGTGCTTCACACTCTAACATGTAATACTGAAGCAAACATTGTCAAAGGGGAAGAAAGAGAGAGAGAGAGAGAGAGAGAGAGAGAGAGAGAGAGAGAGAGAGAGAGAGAGAGAGAGAAGATGAAAATATCAACAGAACCAGGAAAGATACGGGCTTTGCAGAGCATTGGTAGCTTCACGGGTTTACCTTGTTGAGGTTTAACAAAACAGAAAAAAAAAAACATCAGACGTGCAAACAGACACACAGGCAAAGAAAGATTATGTCTTTTATAGAAAACATGATTATAGACGATGTAATTTTCTGATTCTCTGAATTATTTTTGTAACAGGAGGAAAGTGTATTTACGTCAGAATATTCCCTCGTTACCAAAGGTGCAATTATGGCGATCTTAACTGCAGCTTATGGCACAAGTTCCTGCTCGAGTTGGCATTACGCGGCAACACTCGTTACAGTGAAGTCTCAGCGGTTGTCATGATACGAAACTCCTTGCAAAAAATGTCTGCAATACTACTCACTTCTACGCCATTGCCATTTTTTTTTACTGCATCATTGGATCAACATAAATCGGAAGATGAGAAATTCTACGTTTGCAACCTTGCAGAACACTGTACCACTATAACTCCTATGCTAATAATTCTAATTGTTAATACTGAGCAATATAATTAGTTATTCCGTCTGTGTGGTCTAAACTGCGCTTAATTGTATTGTGTTGCGTGGTGTAACTCTCATTTCTCTACCGTAATACATAGATAAAATATATAAAGAGATGGTATGGAAAGTATCAATCTTGGAGTTTTCGATTTATAGCCACCTTATTAACACGGGTTTGTCACGAATGGACAATACTCAATTTCTGCATGAGTGAAGGAAAGTGAACGTTAAACATACATATTGTACAATATAAACACGTCTCGGTGATAAAGACAAAGGCATTACAATCCAGCTGCGACAGAGTAAAATTTTAAGAAAAAAGTTTGAAGAACACTTTTTAAATGTTCCTAGTCAACACCGGGTTGTCCAAACAGAGGGTGTGTGTAACCATAGCCCTGGCACTTGGTACCTGGCACTTGGCACGAGCTCCATGAACGGGACCTGCTAGAAAATATCTTCATGTGAAAGCATTTGAGGATACGCGCTTCTGAAAAGACTTTTTTCATCATGAAAATTGTTAAAAGTTGTAAGTCTGGATGAGAACCTTTAGGTCACTGCAAGTACTGTCCAAAGTCGCTGATAGTCAAGTACTATTTCCTGGTTGCGGACTCCAGGCATCTCCAATCAGGTTGATATCCTATTCAAGGGTACTTCTCGTTTCCCAGCATCAGTCACTTCCTTTACCCACGAGTTGCAGAGTGAAGGACAGACTTACTGGGCAGGAAAAATTAAACAAGGAAAAGGATTAGGTAGGTTGAGGAGTGTAGACTTAGAGAACGGTTTAATTGTTATTGGCTATGCAGTCCCGTCGAGTTTATAAAGTGTAAAGATAACATTTTATGGTATAAAATGTTTTATTTCGTTTTTCTGAATGCTGTAGATTTTTTTCCTTCATGCCAGAAAACGTATTCAGAGTGAAGCAATTATATGTACAAAAGAATAACGTCAAGCAATAGAATACAGAGGACAAACATCAGGCAGGATAGAGCCACTGTGTTGGTTGATGATAAATCACACCTATTCATTAGTGGAGGAACATGCTACATATAAATCGGATTATAATGCACGCCGATGAATTATGGTACATATGTCTTATAAATGAGGTACAATAAATAATAAGACAAAAACTTTGTTCAAACATACTGGCTTGTGCTGCCCATAAAGCTGAACCAGCAGCCTGGAGGGAGGCGTGGGCTGGCGCCGCGCCGCGCCGCTGTTTGTTAATTCACTTTTCTTCATTCCTTGTAAAATTGTTTTGAGATGAACGGGACGAAGCGCAATGAGTATTGTTCAGTGGCGCACATGCTGACAGAGGCAAGATAAATATAGCGCAGAATGAGGTTCAGGAACACACACACACACACACACACACACACACACACACACACACACACACACACACACACACACACGTAGGCACGCACGCACGCACGTACACACACAAGCATGCACGAGCGCGCCATATGTTATTCCAGTGTTGAAGATGGAACTGTTATTGCTGCAGGACGGGGGAGCGTTCAGTTCTATGTGTAACAAGAGCAAACACACATGAACACACACACACACACACACACACACACACACACACACACACACACACACACACACACGAATACCACTGAGCTAACGTGGCTGACAGTTCCCGGTTACAGACAACACGTATTGCGAATTAGTCTCTTCCAAATACCACATCAAACTTTTCCCTCCTCACACACTTATCCAAACCCTCCGCCACCAGCACATCCCTCGCGTCTCTCTCTCTCTCTCTCTCTCTCTCTCTCTCTCTCTCTCTCTCTCTCTCTCTCTCTCTCTCTCTCTCTCTCTCTCTCTCTCTCTCTCTCTCTCTCTCTCTCTGCACCTGATCATTCAATATGTTTCTGAGGCTTCTCATTCCCTCTTACCTAACTCTACTTTTCCATCGATCCTTCTCTCTCACACATCAGCATCCTCGCCGCTACCACTGCACAACTCTCCACGCTTCACTTGCTGTGCTTCTCTCCTCACACACATTAATTGGCTTTAACTCTACCAACTTTTATACTAACGTGCCCTTCCCACCACACACACACACACACACACACACACACACACACACACACACACACACACACACAAGGGTGAACACAGCCGACCCTACCCCTCCTCGCAGGTCAACATCTATGAATGAGGCTGGGTGTGTGTCGCAATAAAGGGTTTGTCTCCCCTCACGTCCGGGTAAACAAGTTCTTGCTCCGCTTCGCCACCCACAGCCACGCCGTCTCGTCACCCACAGAAGGAGGAGACGCTTATCAAATTGCACATGTATGACTATTGTACTTATGTGAGTATCCTTTTCTATTAATCACATGTTTGCTTCCCTTTATATTCTCTCGCAATTACAATTAATTTCTGCCTTTCTGACTTGCACTGTGGTCGCTCATAGTGTCCGTGTGTGTAAGCAACAAAAAAAAAAAAAAAAATCCATATATTTTAAGGAAAAGGGAAGTGACGTTAAGTTGTATGCCAGGATAACTTTGTCTTACTTAAATGCGTCTTGGCAGGATTACCGAGTGGCAAGATCATAACTCCCGCTCACGTCCCATAGCTCAAGTTGGCTCCACCCGCCTAAGCATGACAATGATGAATAAGCCAGTGTGAGTACTCTACGATGTCATATACAGTAGGTCACTTGAAACGATATGCTAATCCACTTCTACACTTCCAAATAAAAAAAAAACTACACATGGGAGATGAGTGGAGTGTCTTGGACGGTGAAGTAACCTTAAATGGAAGTACAACATGCAAAGGGGGGAAAGAAGCACAAAGACTAAGTATTTCTTTCCCATTTTCATGTGTTTTTTTATGCAAGAGGGGAAACCGGCCAAGGACAATAAAAGTTTAAAAAAGGCTCACTTGATTGCCAGTCCCATTAAAAAGTAATAGAGTTAGCCAAAAGTCTTGGAGAAATATCTTGAAAACTGAAAAGAAAAGCCTATATTCAATGTTTGTTGTTCTCATTTCTAGCATGCTTTCGATTTTCCCAAGGCTGTTCGTACTAAAGGGAGGGTTAATGCTATTTTAGAATATTAGATACTCAGTGTTTTCACCAGAAGGTCAAGATCAACCTGGATATCTCCCTCACTCAAAATCACATAATCCAGGCACCCGGCGATGAACCAAGGGATGTGTTGCTGCTTTGTTTACATTATTGTTGAGGGACGTTGCTCTGTTGGGGATATCGAGCTGCCAAACAGAAGCAGTATTCTTTTATGTTGATTGATTTCCTCGGGGTTCGTATTGTTCTCTACTGAGCATCAGGCTGTTTCGAGTGATCGTCAGAATTAAAGATTCTTTTTTATGTAAGAAATATTCTGGACAGTTATAAAAAAGGAGAAAAAAGTGAAAAAAGCTCCCAGAAGTTGTCAAACTGTAAAGGAAACGGTGACTCTGCAATCAATTTTTAGAGAAGTGTTTGAAATATTATTGGCATTGCGCTGTCGAGAGTCGAATGGTATTACATAACCACCACTCAGGACGACCGGTTACTTTAAGGTTATGTAGTATGAGCATGTGTTTACCGGCTAGTTGTTACTTATATCCTTACTTAAGTGTCTCTTTTATTTTTTTCTATTACTTATTCTCATTTCTGTTAATCTGTGCCAGAGAATCATATTGTGTGAAGGGTGCGCCGTGGCCAGGTGTAGAAAGTAACATAAGAAAAAAAACTTAAGAGTGAAAGTCCTTCATATAAATGTGTGTATTTTGTCCATGTGAGTATTCTAGTTTCAAGATTATAACTTCACCAAAAAGTTTGAATTTGGTATCAACAACGTAATTTTCTCCTAATTTTCTCACATTTTCTCCACAATTCTTCTGTTAAGGTCACATACGACGGTAATTTACTTTCATTTAATTTACTTTCATTCTTTCACACTTATAATTTCATAGTTCAGTAAATGCCAAACGGTGCCGCTCACGTCTCAAAGTCTCAAAGTGGAGAGAAAGTCGATGGCACTCTTGAGAACTGCTATCAACACGTGACGTAATTAACACACACGGGGAAAAGATGAAAGTAATTATTCGCGAGCCATCTTCTTTTTCCCATCATTATTTGGTTCTCTGACGGCTTACCTGACGCTCCGGGGCACGCACACACACACACACACACACACACACACACACACACACACACACACACACACACACACACACACACACACACACACACACACACACACACACACACACACACACACACACACACACACACACACACGCAGCGCAGTGGTTAGAGCGCTGGCT